>NW_017300276.1:282268-283721 GCF_001594075.2 Trachymyrmex cornetzi
CCCAATCGCTTTGTCACCTGATACTTTTCGTCAGAGCTCGTCGAGAACTGTCCAGTACGCCGATCAGAACTCCTGAGTACTCTCAAAAAATTTTCAGTGACTTTTCCCAAGTAGCATATCTCAAAAACCGTTGGCCCAATCGCTTTTTTACCTAATACTTTTCGTTAGAGCTCGTCGAGAACTGCCCAGTACGCCGATCAGAACTACTGAGTACTCTGAAAAAATCTTCGACGTCGGACTTAGAAAATTTCAGGTGACAAAGCGATTGGATGAACGGTTTTCGAGATATTGGAACATTTGAACTCTATCATTGAAAATTTTCCAAGTCCGACGTCGAAAATTTTTTCAGAGTACTCAGGAGTTCTGATCGGCGTACTGGGCAGTTCTCGACGAGCTCTAACGAAAAGTATTAGGTGAAAAAGCGATTGGGCCAACGGTTTTCGAGATATTGGAACATTTGAACTCTATCATTGAAAATTTTCCAAGTCCGACGTCGAAAATTTTTTCAGAGTACTCAGGAGTTCTGATCGGCGTACTGGGCAGTTCTCGACGAGCTCTGACGAAAAGTATGAGGTGACAAAGCGATTGGGTGAACGGTTTTCGAGATATGCTACTTGGCAAAGGTCATTGAAAATTTTTTGAGAGTACTCAGGAGTTCTGATCGGCGTACTGGGCAGTTCTCGACGAGCTCTAACGAAAAGTATTAGGTGAAAAAGCGATTGGGCCAACGGTTTTCGAGATATTGGAACATTTGAACTCTATCATTGAAAATTTTTAAGTGCGACGTCGAAAATTTTTTGAGAGTACTCAGTAGTTCTGATCGGCGTTCTGGGCAGTTCTCGACGAGCCCTGACGAAAAGTATTAGGTGAAAATTCGATTGGATGGCTACATAAGGAGATATGTGCTTTTGCAACCAATTTTTCAAATTTTGTTTTAAGTACATATCTCTTTTATTTTTGGGTCTGTATTGATTTTAATCGCCTAGAACTCTTCGAAATAGACAGAATGACTATTAACATTTGACAGAACTATTGTATCTAAAAATTAATTTTTCAAAAATTTTTAACTTTTTTTTTATTTTTCAAAAATTTTTTTATGTATCAGGAACTCTGGGTATTCACGAAATGAAGCTATTGGGCCGCTCAGAACCATTGGATCTCGATTTTCGATGAGAAGTTAGCACCCCATTTTTTAAAAATTGTTTAAAAATTGTTATTAAGGGAATCTGGAGTTAAAAAGTACAGAGAACTCTTCGTATCGTTGAGAGGAAGCAGGAACTCTATTCAGAACTATTGTATCTAAAAATAATTTTTCAAAAATTTTTAATTTTTTTTTATTTTTCAAAAATTTTTAATTTTTTTTATTTTTCAAAAATTTTTTTATGTATCAGGAACTCTAGGTATTCGCGAAATGAAGCTATTGGGCCGCTCAGAACTATTGGATCTCGATTTT
>NW_017300276.1:284413-292851 GCF_001594075.2 Trachymyrmex cornetzi
AAAGGATTAGCTCGTATGACGCCGTGGTTGGCGCATGATCGGAGCTGGATTGGTAGGAAAGAACGGATGGTCCGGAGCGCTACTGAAAGCGCTGGGAGTCCTTACCGTTTCGGTTCTTTAGAAGGAATAAGGCGATTTGTCTGCAAATTATCCTGCTTTATATATGTTTCGCATTGTGCGAAACCCTCGCGGTAAGGGGGTGTTTTCGCACACTTGTTGTTGCGAAAATCTCTAGAATATTCTAATTCTTTAATAGCGATTTATTTGATTGCTGCGTGTCTTTTCGTCTTTTTGATCGTTCTCGTGTTTAGCGGGGTTTGTGATATTCTTAAAGGTGCGCTTGGCTGGCGCGTGATGCACTTGGTTGCGGTGTAACCAGCGTGTATTCTTTGCGCGTTTTTTCATGCTGCTTTTCCGCGTATCTTGAGTTCTTTGTTCTGAAGCGCGCGCGAGTCTCCCTTGTTTATTTAGGGCTTTTATTTCCTTATTCGTGCCTTCTTTCAAATTGCAGTAGCTCCTATTTGCTATTTGAGGTCTTCGTGATTGATGCGTGCATTTTGTGTTGCATCGCTATGCATTTTGTAAGTGCATTACGTGTTTTCGCTTGTTCTTAATGGATCGGTGTTATTTCTTCGCGATTATTAAATGGCTATTTCTAATGTTTATTGTTTCTCGTTTTTTAGCGGTGCAATCTACGTGTTTTTAGCGGATTTCCTATTAATTCTCTATTTTATGATTCGCGCAGGCGCTGTGCGCGCAACGTTCGTTGGTAACGGCAACGGTAGCATATGCTATAGGTTCTCGCGGCATGTGTTATATCATTTGCTATACTGTGCGCTCGCGTTCGCTTGGTAGACGGCCAGAGTGCTATAGTATAGTGCGCCGGACGTTACAAAGCGGAACTCTTGTTATAAATTATATAGAACTCTTTGTCTCGTCAAAAAGAAACGGGAACTCTATTCAGAACTCCTGAGTACTATAGTTGGGGTGCTAACTTCACATACCCCAAAATGTGCAACTTTCGCCGAATCTGATCTAACGGATTAATGAATCACGACTAGAATAGCGTGTTGCTATTAGTATTATAATACTTTATGTGCAAGGTGCTAACTTCACATACCCCAAAATGTGCAACTTTCGCCGAATCTGATTTAACGGATTAATGAATCACGACTAGAATAGCGTGTTGCTATTAGTATTATAATACTTTATGTGCTAATTCCATGTCCGGCGGCACGCGTTTCGAAACATTTTATATAAGAAGTATCACGCTTGATACATGCTCGACGCGTGGCGCTTGCGATTGTATATAGTTGCTTTCCCCTCATAACGGGTGACTCTTACCAAAAAAAAAGAAAAAAAATGTTAATAATAGTACTACATTTGCAATAATTGTATCACTAAAGCACTACAGCACAAGGAAATCTGAACGCTTATTCCGCCATGTTGCATTGATGCAATATTCAGAGAAGAAACCTTTGATTCAAACAAAGATTTATGTCTGAGAAATAAATGCATTCTCCAGAAATAAATATTTATTTGCCTATAAAGATTAATTGATTATAACTAATGTTTGATTGCTATACAAAAACATTAATTTTTCTCAAATAAATTAATTTTTCCAGAAAGAATTAAACGAAATTTCTCTTACAAATAATAAAAAAAGTGAAACCTATTTCACAAAAATATATATTTTGTTATTACAACCAAATTTGATTAAAACGAATAAATATTGAAGAAAATGTCATGAGGTAACATTTGCTTCGCTGTACTTCGACATTTTTCTCTCAGTGTACTCGCCACTCACGTACCCGCCATCAACGTGCACGAAACGTCGCTCCAATTGTGTCTTTGCACCTGCGAGTCGCGCGATTCTCGTCACCACGGATTGTCTGTGTCCAACGGTGAGGCGCAGACGCTTGGCACGACAAAGTTCTTCGAGCCGCTCGATGCACTCGTCGCATCGTTGCAGCCACACGAAGCACTCCACCAGAGTAGCGACCTGGCCGCACTGCTCTAGCAGTTCGCGTTCCACACGCTCGTGATTTTCCATGTTTTTAGATCAAAGTCTTTAGATCGCATCGCACTTACACTCTTACTCGGAACATTCAATAGTTTTTCAATGTATGCAGAGTGGGCACATCCTGCGTGGAAATACAGTGTACATCGACTCTTCGCATTTCGAGCACTCGGTGCCTTGTGTACAGGAAGAATAGTCTTGGTGCGTCCTGATGAGATACATTCCTTCATCGCCAATATTCCGCAAAGAAATCTTGCCATAATTCGACGGATAAACCATGCAATGTATACGTACGACTAAAGTACCACCACCTATCCTATAATAACAGTAGATTATGCAGTGATTAGTACGAATGTCTAACGCTTAGATTTCCGAAGACTGCACAAATTTCTCTGCGTGATCCACATTGCCATCGTCCAAACGAACAAGACATTCATCGTTGGACGACTTTTGGTGCACTATGTCCTCAAATTCTACTTTCATTGCTTCAAATAACTTGTCTGTATTTACACCATCCATGCCCTCAACGTCAATGTTCTCAATGTTCGCACGATGGTCAGCCATACTTTTCACATTTATTTTTGTTCACAATACTGTTCGCAGTAGTTTTTAATTTGTGCACTGTGGACACTTGTTGCACGGAAATATAGTGTCATTGCCACTCTGCAATTCGTGCAAAACCGGTCGCTTAGCGCATCAATATAATCGATATCGTGCTTTCTTATGAAATACATTCCCACAATGTCGACATCAGCCAAAAGGACCATGCATGCTGCACATACAGTTACAGTACCATCCGTCGTATAATAGCACTGGATTATGCAGTGTTTAGTGCGGCCGTTCAGTGCACGGATTTCCGGAGATGGCACAAATTTTTTAATAAGATCCGTTTCGTACTCGCCCGAGTCACTAGCAAAACCAGTGTCGTCATATAGGACTTCTTTGTTGGAATCTTGGTCCATTATCTCCTCAAAATCTACTTCCAAGTTTTCTTCTTTCATTTTTATTATAAACACACTTCATCTCAAATACTCGCGAACGTTTCCGTAAAATCTCACGTTTCCAATATTCTCGACTACGCTGACTATATTCGCACGATGATTAGCTATACTTTTCACGCTGCTCTTGTTGCGACTGATTCGTTCGTTTTCCATCAACTGTGGAACTGAGCGCTTATAATCTATTATGTATTTCATTTGTGACTTCTTTGTCCCTTTGCCTATTGGGTCACATTTTCTTTAAAAAGTGGATAAGGTTGCATCTCGAGTGGCTCTTCATATTTTTCACTGGAGTACCATTTCACTGGAGTCCACTTTCATTTTACTGTAGCAGAGTTATGTTTAGCAGCCGAAACATCGCGGTTAGTATAAAACAATGTATTGTAAAAAATATGTCATAAGAAAAAAAGGGTGTCATACTTTTACGGGCGGCAGGGGCGGCGGTGGCGGCAGCGGCGGCGAGTGACGAAAAAAAATACGGAACGCATAGCGGAAATGTCATGTTTATGCAATTCATCAACTGGAGTCCTATGTTTACATAGGGCCCTAGCTATCTGTTTACATAAACATCTGTACCGCCGACCGGGTAACTTCCCGCGCCTTCCCTGCGCTACGAAAACCCTCCGCGCCTACGAGTTCCCCCCGCGCCCCGCGCTCCCCTCAGAGAACCTGAGTTAGAATCCGCCTAATATCCCTATTAATACTCCGGGCTTGACAATAACTCAGCGAATCGTTGGGAGGTTCTTACTATTTCGGTATTCGCGTGATTTGTCCGCTGACCGAATTTTCCCCAAAACGAATTGAGGCAGAGTTTGGCGACTGAGCGTAGTCCGGGATTTCGTGTGATATTATTTTTATCAAGAACGACACCCTCTGTTGCTTCATACTCCCGAAGATAACGTTCTTTCGCAATTTTATCGCCCTCGCACTCGCTCGCTTCTTGCTTCAATTGTAAGAAGGTGTTAATATACCCGGCAAACAACCCTTTCGTACACTGGTATTGCCAAATTTCATCTACCTGTGTCACGAGATAACCTTTCTCAACTGCTTTACGCAATTCACACAACACCCACGTGCCCTCAAACTCACGTTCTGATGGTTCGTCGTGAGCGCAAGCAGATTGAGAAAATGTTTCGCAGCATGTGTGACAAAGCGAGAATAATAATTGTCCACGGATGCAATACGGTAATACAGGATGAAAAAGGTCGCGCAGGGCAGTACACGACAACGCACGAGTCCCGTAACCCGATCGAGATTGAAAATTTGGTGCTTCTCCAATTAGCACGCTACATTCATCTCCTACGAAGATGTCAGGATGCTTAATTGGAAAAACACCAGTCTTGAGAATATAAGGGTACAAAGAACATACGTCTATGTAACGTATCTTTTCGTTACTCGCAACCGCGTATCGTGTCACGATATTAGCTACGTTCGGAAACGTCGCTCGGATGCCTCCGATGCCTCGGATTCATCATCTGTCCTTGTTTAATATTAAATGTTAATCGGAGGCATCCGAGCGACGTTCCCGAACGCAGCCATTGCCGGTACGCCCACCGAAAAACGCATCACGAGGATCGAGAGGTGAGATTTGTATCATCGGGTGTTTTTCGATGAATTCACGCACCTCCCGATCCGCGCGCATTTTCTCGTCAAAAGCACACTCCCATTTTTCCGCCACGATATATCCACACCGCCACGATATATCGTAACCGCCAAGTCGTTGCAATTGTTCGTTCATAACGTGCGTTAAGCGTCTTTCGAATTCTGTCCGATTTTTTCATCGCGATTAATTCGATAGCAAACCGGGCATCCGTGAAAGAAGCAACCGTGGAACTGTAATACGTGATGTTGCGTTGTAACCGAACTCGAAGCTTACCTGCGTTATTCGATCTCCATTTCTTTTCTGCACTACGGTCGCCACTCCCTTTAACCTCCAAAGGAGAAGGTCTCGTCCCTGCGAGCGTTTCGCTACGACCTGTGTCCGGTCCTGTTACACAGCGGGGAGTCTTCCCCTGCGCGCCGCGTACGCTACGGGATGGGTCGCGGAAATCACTAACTTCCGGATTTGCAGGAATTCACAATGTTGCTTTGTTGAACACACAATGGTTTACATTTACACTAGTGCGTCGCTCGCAATTTGTCACGATATCGCTTTCCGCACGCACTTCCTCTCGCACACTTGGCGCAATTCGCTCGCTCGCCAATGCCGAAGTCGCACTTATGTTTCCTCGCGTAGCGCCGTTCCCGGTCACTCATACGCGATGTGCCCTTTGGTCAGCACCTATCCTCCTAACTCGCCGAATGATTTGGCGTAGTCACTCGTCGGGAGGTTAGCCCCCGTTCGCTCTCGCGTCCGCTACGTCGATCTTAAGTCGCTTGGAACGGTCCTCGCCAAGTCTCGCTCAGCCCCCGTTCATCCTCGCACCCTTGGGATTCGAAGTAGTCGCTCGGAACGGTCCGGCTAGCTCCCCTCTGACCCAACTGCTTGGAGATGAGCCCCCGTCCTCTATCGCGTTCGCTCTATCTCGTCGCTCGGAACGGTCCTGCTCAAAAACTCCTCGAGTCCGCTCGCGCTCCTTCTTTTATACGCGCCCGCGATCCCCTCCATGGCACACGCATATGAGCGTTCGCTTCGCGCACTCTCAGCGCTTACAACGTTAGTCGTGTTTATTCGCTACGTTCATTCCTACAGTTTTATGATTATATAATTTTTTCTTAGTTTTCTCTTTATTTTCAGATACATCGCTTCGTCCCAGGGATCCAGCCGCTCGTCTTCTCCCGCTGGAGTTACAGGTAAGTTCCTAGTCCTAATATTTACAAATTACTTCCCCTTTGCAGCTGTGTCCCCTTATATATCTACATTATTTACATTATCCTATATGATTTCGCCCGTGATCTGCCGTTTTCTTTTTGGTCATCCGATACATTGGGTCGGTTTAAGCCTGGCATCTATGTCGCGCTTCGTTGCCTATGATCCATTCCGGCCGCACTTCCGGCTGTCGTCCTTTTCCGTGTCCCGCAACGAGATGGACACCCGGTATTTTCGGGACGGTCCTGTTCGATGATTACGTCGCTTTCCAGACCCTATTCGCTATAGCGGTCGCGTTTTTCGCTAGCTTACAATTTATTGTTCCCTAACAGGATTTCGGACACACCCGGTATGTTCCGTTTGTTTTAATTTTGTGGTTCCGCTCCTCTGGGGTCATAGGTAACGATAGCGGTCCGGTTTTTCGATCTCGCGATCCCTTCTACATTAATCAGTTATTTTGCGGACCCCCTGTATTTCCGGTCCCTTTTGCGCGTTGCCGTCTGGCATACTCGCGACGCGTTCAATTTTAGCGTTTCGGTTTTTCTGAAACCATTGAGGCTGAATGCCTCAAACAAACAAAATAAAGTTCCTTTTAATTTTTATCGGCCTTTGTAATCAGCCGTTCATGGCGGGTTTCCGCCTAAACAAACGAACAAAAAATAAATAATCAAACAAACGAACAAAAAATTATCCTCCGCAACTAACCCTTTCCCTTACTGGGGTTCTCCGCTCTTATTGCGGTATTGAACAAATTAATTCTAATCTGGCTCATCTTATTACTATGAATTAATAACAATTTTCGTATATCCGTATATCCGTATATAAGTGATGCCGAACGTGGCCCATCGCCTTTAATTTTATCCTACTTTATGCCTATTCGGCGTCTATTTTTGCGCTTCCTTTTCTGTGAGAGGCCGAATGCGGGGTAGCAGGCGGACGTTCTCTTCCGGCTGCAGCGTCTCACCAACGTTTTCGCACTCATAATATTCGTCGATGAGTATTCCTTCCGTTAATCTATATTCACGACCATGTCCCGCGTGAATTATACGACGACCGATCTCACGCTCCTTCAAAATCAACCACTGTACGGCTTTGCGCGACTGATTGTCATTCATTCTATAGCCACCCGTCGGAATGATGCCTATTTCCTCTTTGCGCAGAAAGTTTTTCTGAAAAACTCTCATACACGTTGAGGCGATAGTCGTGCATTCCACGAATGGGCACACGTTTCCACGTTCTAAAAATATTTTTCTAAATGACAGGCATGTTCGTCGAAGAATATCTACGTCTGTACGACAATAAGTAACTATTTCGCGCTGGAAATCGAATACGGTGTTTTTTTTCGTCATTTCCGCATGCCACGCAAGGAAACGTTCGTGTTCCTCCGATTGCATCGTTTCGGGTGCATAATAGTCAACGCCCGGTAGAGGTCCTACATACGTTTGATTTTCGCGAGTATTAAAAAAATGCAGAAAGATGCCTTTGTCGTAAGTATCCGGCAACCCGAAGGCCTTCGGTAATTCCGACAAACGCATCGACATGTAATTAACACTATCGATAAATTTTGTACGTCCTACTGTCAAAACGATAATTTTTGTACCGTTTAAAATCATTTTAGGTTCTAATCTAGTGATTTTCGACTATGAAACGGAGAATGAACTGCACGTCGAAAGCTTTCGCGTTATACGCTATACAAATAATGCGAGTGAAATTTTTTGTGGGTCGTGTTACAAATTCGACAAATTCCCCTACCGGATTGAAATAAAAAACAAATTCATGAGCGCTGCATTAGCAGCAGTGTTGCGTGAACTTCCGCGCACGAATCACAAATTTGTTGCGCGACGCAGAGAGTTGGCACGTGGATCTTTTTTTCGGTGCCATTCATCGATTCGTCTTATCGCATTTCAAAATCGTAGAACACGAAGGCTGTTCGTCCCTTTTGACGTGCTTGATCGCACACATTTGTGTTATCACATTCAATCTCTTTCACGATTGCGGGAGAATCTCCGACTGACTCATCATCGGAGGATCTACCTTCGCGAGAAAGAGGTTGCATAAAACACAAATGATTCTGCGGTTTCGGAGAACTACAACTTTACAAAAGAAAACACCGCATTCGTGTTCTTTTGATATATTTATAATGCGACCACAGTTCTCGCAAAATTGTATCACACTACAAATACTTCGTGGCGTTTTTCCGTCGTACGATTTTATCGCGCGATGACGATCCAAACATGCGTTCCTGAAAAACGAACGCTTGCATGTCTCGCACCTGACTACGTTTACTTCGAACTGTTCACACGGCGGCAAGTTATTACAACGCGGGCATTTATTCAAACAACGATGACCCCTCTCTTCGCGATAGCCTATATTACAGGGGATGCAATAACCTCCCCTACTTCCCGCGGCTGCTTTTAAATTTAATATAGGCCTACCAAGTATGTAAATATGAAACCGGAATTTACCAATATATGGCCATAGCTGTCAATGTAGTTGCCGTCAGACCGCGTCATTGACGCCATTTCCTTGTTCTGACATCTGACAAAGATTTTCAACTCACAACAATACAAGTTTCATACAACAGTATAGTTTGTAATAGCGTTGAACATGT
>NW_017300276.1:292950-314907 GCF_001594075.2 Trachymyrmex cornetzi
TGAGCATGCTCTTGGTAAATTACAGTGTTTTGAGTGGTTTAAAAAATTCAAAAGTGGCAATTTTGACGTGAGAAACGAAGAACGTGGAAAACCACCGAAAAAGTTTGAAGACAGCGAATTGCAAGCATTGTTGGATGAGGATGACGCTCAAACTCAACAACTCGCGGATCAATTCAATGTGACACGAGAAGCCGTCTCTATACGTTTGAAATCCAAGGGAAAGATCTAGAAGATGGGAAAATGGGTTCCACATGAACTGAATGAAAAACAGCAGGAAAACCGAAAAACCACTTGCGAAATGCTGCTCGCCAGGTACAACAGAAAGTCATTTCTCCATCGAATTGTGACTGGCGTTGAAAAGTGGATATATTTTGAGAATTCTAAGCGTAAAAGATCATGGGTAACTCCAGGCGAACCATCGACATCGACTGCAAGGCCAAATCGCTATGGAAGGAAGACAATGCTCTGTGTTTGGTGTGATCAGAAAGGTGTGATCTATTATGCTAAAACCTGGCGAAACCGTTAATACTGAACGCTACCGACAACAAATGATTTGAATCAAGCTTTGCGTGAAAAACTACTGGAATATCAAAAAAGACAACACAAAGTGATTTTGCTTCATGATTATGCACCATCACACACAGCAAAACTGGTCGAGGAAACGATTGAGGCGTTTGGTTGGGAAATACTTTCGCATGCGGCTTACTTACCAGACTTGGCTCCGTCCGATTACTACTTATTTGCATCGATGGGACACGCACTTGCTCAGCAGCGCTTCACTTCTTACGAAGATGTACGAAAATGGCTAGATGACTGGTTTGGCTCAAAAGAGCAACAATTTTTTTGGCGTGGCATCCACAAATTGTCAGACAGGTGGGAAAAATGTAGAGCTAGCGACGGGCAATACTTCGAATAAAATATTTTTTATCATTTTCATGCAATAAACGTGTATTTTCTATTAAAAAATTCCGATTTCATATTTACGTACCTGGTATAGTGACGTTCACCCTCGTAGTACATAATATACAATTTGTACGGGTTCGCGTCCTTGCGAGATGAGCAGATCGCCTCCATCGAATATAGACCTATATTCTTTTCCGCGCGAAATCTTTAAAACTATATACTGTTATGTCGCGGTAGCGATCTCCCTAAATGATTTACGGGCGCGCTGCTATCGTGGCTTCAATGGGATAAATCCGGAGTCGAGCAGTTTTATTTATAGTATTTAGTGCAATATTACTTGATGTTGGCGGATCTCGGATATAGCGATCATAGTAAATGCAGAATCGAAAGGCCGATCTCCCGAATGAACTATATACTGCGCGAAATCGTACAGAGTAGGCTGACAAATCGTGCAAATATTTGTTGGCCTGCTGTGAATGAATGTTCGGTTACAGACGGCGCAATCCTCTATCAATTCGTTAGACGGGTCGTTAGTTCCTATTACAATGAAGTGACGCGACACGCAGCAGTAGTAGCTACGATCATAAGAAGATTTGTCTCCGTAGCACTGGCCACAAATGAGAGTACGGTCAATGCTGTGCCGATAAAATAATGACATGCAACATAAAGCGGAATTGAGCCATGTTCGATATGGTAAATTAGTTATAACATTATTACTTTGATGTTCAACCAACGGCGGATACATGTGTTAATAACAACTTAACGATTGAGATATTTTACTGCACAGCTATGTGTCCTTGCAAGGCCGGAAGGTCTTTGTTCACGAGTGACCTGGCCTGTATAGCATGTGTGCACCGTGTAACACATGCCCGTCAGCCCTTGAGCATGCAACGATCGAAGGGTCCGGATGCACCGCGGGTGGTTATCCGGAGCGACTGACTCTATTGTCTAGCTGGCGGCTCTCAGTCGCCTGAGATTACGAAGGTTTTATACAGATTTTTAGTTATATTATACGTAATTAAATCTTTACCAAAACTGTAGTAGTGAATCTACTTGTGATTGCAATGGTGGTTTT
The DNA here is from genome assembly GCF_001594075.2 of Trachymyrmex cornetzi. Classification (NCBI taxonomy): domain Eukaryota; kingdom Metazoa; phylum Arthropoda; class Insecta; order Hymenoptera; family Formicidae; genus Trachymyrmex; species Trachymyrmex cornetzi. Next base: position 294,929 of record NW_017300276.1, read on the forward strand.
ATTTGCTTCCCTTCTTCCTTCCTTCCTTCCGGATCTTGGTTGTTGTCGTTTGATTAATATTAACGCTGATTTAAGTAACTCGTAGGTATGCCGTCATAGCCTTCGGTATACGGTTCGGATCGCCGTGAGTGTAATTCAACTCGCAGCAATTATGTAAACCGAAGTCATGATGAGTATATGGATAGCTACCATAAATTCGACAATCAATCGTGATCGTCGCGAGTGTAATTCAACTCGCAACGACTATGCAAATTGAACTTATGATCGCAAGGGTACACGCACTCGGTTTCGCAGGAACGTGCATATGGATGGGTGGATTCAGAGATTTACGACACTGCTTCTAACTCTAATTCTATTTATTACTTGGTAAGAAAAGATTATAAATCGAACAGCAATTTATTCTTAAATCTATTCGTTATACTTAAGGATCATGTTATCGCTACGATGTACAAAAGTAATTACTACCGGAGTTGTGAGAATTAAAATTAACGCTTGAGCGCGTTTTGTTCGCGTTTATCGCGGAAAGGAGACTTGGAATTTGTCGACTCAACGAAGTTATTCGCGAACCGGAGTCAGATTAGCGGGCGTGTGACTCGACTTCAACTGAAGCACGTACTTCACCCGTCTATCTGGCCAGTATTGACTGTTGCCTTCTGACTGACTATTCTGACTGACTGTGTTCGTGCGTTTGGGCCAAAGCCTAGCTTAGGTTCCCTCTCCACGGCATCGCCTTATGGAGGGGATTATGTGTGTACTGTCGGATTCTGCGGGAATTAGTGTTGATATTGTCATGGTAAGGAGTTGGCTTGGTAATTTAGAAGGTTGGTAATCTTATAGTAAAGAGCTGGCATGGTAACTTGTAGGTCGGTAAAAGAGGTTGTGTAGTACCGACAGTGGAAGTTTTATCGGTAAGGAAGATCTCGAGTTGAGACCTGCGCGTCGAATGAGCCTAATTTTATCGAAATCGGAGGCGGTGTAGCTATTCTGTATAATTACCGAGGTCTGATTGGTAAGGAAGCTTTTAAATTGAAGTTGGTAAGGAAGATTTTGAGTTGATGTTGGTAAGGTAGTATTTACAACGTAGTTTCACAGATTCTGAGAAAAGAAATGCGATTAATATAAGTGAATAATACTTTCTCTAAAAAAAAGGTATGATTAGCATGAAATTGACATACATAATGTAACTTAATCCTAGGTAGAAAGAAATGATTTTAGTGGAACGTCACACCCCCCCTCTTATTTAAAGAATGGTGACGTATGTTAGCGTTCTTCCGCACGTTTCACAACGTCATTGGTGTCTGTACTGCTCTTATTATCATCCAAGTATTTTTTCAATTCTGCATAGGTATTGAATGTCTTACTTCTTTTTATTTCATTACTCACTGATTTTTCACTAGGGTGGACGGGGCTGAGACGTTGATCTTCTGACGTAGAAGGGGAAAGGGGCTCTTTGAAGTCCTTGGGTCGTGCGGTTGGTCCTTCCCTTGTCCTGGCGGCGTTGTCTCTCCCCAGGTGCAGTAATAAGTGAGTCACGGAACTCCAGATGGCTCCAACCAGATGCATGCTCCATCCGTACATCGTGTGTAAGGCGTAGCCATGGATTGCGGTGTCTATTATCAGCTTTATTATTCTGATAATTATAAAAATTGCCAGTACTCCTGCGCTGGCTGACCTGTGTTGCGTCGCGGTAGCGATCTCCATGAAAGACCGAGTGGGCGCTTTGCTACCGCGGCTGAAAGTGGGATAGGCAGCGTATAGAAATTTTTACGTTCGATTATTCTGAATCGTAACTCGTCGTCGACGTGACTCCGATATTGCAATCATAGTATATTCAGAGTCATAAGGGCGATGCCCGGTATGAATCAGGTATTGCATGAAATCGTGTACTGTCGAGCGGCAAACAGCACATGCACTCACCGGCCTGAACCGTATGAATGTACGATTGCAATTAATACAATTTTCCGCTAAGGCGACCGAGGGATCGTTAGTTCCCAATACTATAAAATGACGCGATATTATCTGATAAGACTCCCTTTGCAACGGGGTCTTGCTTTCGGAATAACAATCGCAAATACAGTTATCGCTCAATAATTCGTATTTATAAAACAAGGAACTGCAGCATAAGGCTGAATCTAGCCAATTATACGGCAGGGTCTCGGATACTCCGCTGTAGTAACGTTCAACGGACGGCGGACACATGTGTTAACGATAACGGAAATGCGGAAAGACGAACGTATTTTATTGCTCTATTGTTTTCCAGAGCCTTCTAGAGAGGTTCTCGTCTTCGCCGGAGGTCGAGTGTGTGGCACGTGACGAATTTCTAAAAGATTTCTAGAGGCTTTGTTCTCGCCGGAGAGATGAACGCGTAGCACGTGTGCGGTAAGAGTGGCTTTTCTAGTCGTAGGCATGCAATAGAACAAAAGCCTAGCGTCTCTCTATCTTCCAGCGGGTGGTCGCGTTGAGAGAACGACCTTAGGTTAACCGTTTTCTTATTGTCACTGACCACGATTGTTCGCCAGATGTCTAGAATTTTCTATCGTTAACTTGCGTCTCGTGTTGGCGTTTCACGTGGCAAACGTTGCTCTTAGACATTTATTTAATCATGCAATGAGGTATCTCGAGATCGATACTTGAAAATTTAGTGATTACACATTGACGTAAATTTAAAACAAGAATTACTTAATTGGTTAACGATTACAACGTTGCACTTAGCGCTTAACGCTCAATAATACGATACAGTTACGTATATATGTATATACGCGAAAGTTACTTGTTAACTTTAGAAACTATAAGATTACTTGAATACGAAGATTAAATAGCATATATATATGCATGCGTAATTGAAATTTTAAGAATAAAATAGATATGCGGCTATGTGCGCAAGATAGATATATGTATATGTATGAGAAGTCAACGTGCTCGTGACTCACGTTTGTTAAGTTAAATTCAATTTAATATTTAACGACAGATTGTCGTATGCTCAATAGTATTGTCGAATTCTCACTTACCGTGGTTGATTGTCGATTTCGCAGAGAGATTGTGAGGATTTCAGCGGCTTCCTTCCTTCCTTCCTTCTGCTTCTTGAAGAGTGATACGGCTTATGCCGTTAATTTTAAGATTCGTTTAATCGCTGTTTTATGTCGCTCGCGAGGATATATCACAAGTGCCTTCGGTATACTCTCAGCGTCACCGCAAGTGTAATTCAACTTGCAGTAGCTCGGTAAGTCGAAGTCGTGTGACTAGGAATGCTATTGTAGATTCAGCGATCAATTAATGCTTCCACGAGTGTAATTCAACTCGCGGTGACTATAATAGTTGAATCTATAAAGCGAGGAATCGCGCACTCGAATTCGCAGGAACGCGGAGTTGGATAGGTATGTTGAGAGTTTAACACTGACTCTAAATTAAAAATTCTAGTTTATTACTCAATGAACAAAAGTTTAGTTATGTAGACAATTTGTGAATAATGATTATAATGGTTATAATAGCTTACTACTAAGCGCACTTATAAATTATTATGAGATATAACTCGATATAGAAATTGCAAACGTATGTTGCGAATATGAATAGTAATGAGATATAACTCGATATAGAAATTGCAAACGTATGTTGCGAATATGAATTATTATGAGATATAACTCGATATAGAAATTGTAAACGTATGTTGCGAATAAGTTTCACACTCGAAGTAGTGGATACTGGGAATTTGTCGATTCAAAAACGAATTTAAGAACCGGAGTCAGAAAGTGCGGGTGCGTGACTCGGCTTTGTACTGCCACGTCCTATATTCCACTATTCTCGTAGGTCGAGTGGAGAGGGAATATGGGTGATCAAATTCGTCTTTGCAGCTGCTGTCACCAGGAATTGTAGACAATTCCGATACAGGGGAGTACGCGAGCGGTTAATTCAGTTAATCAAGAAATGTTACTGCATGTTATTTATATGTCGATGCAGCTGTTGATAATTGAACGGTATTACCGGGGGAGGTAAGTCGATGATGTTATCCTCAATAGTTCTATCGATAATGTTATCCTCGTGTCGATAATGTTGTCTTCAGAGGTTATGTCGATAAGTCGGTAATGTTATCCACAGAGGTTATGTCGATAAGTCGGTAATGTTATCCACAGAGGTTATGTCGTTCGTGGTCTGGATACGTGTCTGCGTGATGCATACGATCGTGGGTCCTAAGAAATCGTAAGGTCGATCGCTCGATAGCCGTAAATATTCCACAAAATCGTTATGCGCACGGAGGCACACCACACATGATGCTAAAGGGTGAAAATCGACGGTAATGATTCCGCACAAAACACACTCGGTGAGATAGGCAATAGTTCCGTATATTAGATAATGGCGAACGACTATGTCGTAGTGAATTCGATCGTATTCTGATTTGGCGCGAAAACACTCTGAGCAAATATCTACGTTATTTATCCGGTGTTTATAAAAAGTTGCGCGGCAACCTGACACACTGTCCAACCACGGCTGGTAAGGTAGTACTTGATTACGTCGATTATTTGATTCCCGATTAGAATGAGAATGTGGGGGACACATGGAGGTAAATTCGATTTTACCGGTGTTTGACCTCGTTTAATGTAATAGTAATGGATTTACAGCATCCCGACATTGCGTAATTGGTATAATTAATGTATTGGTGTAACGCTTCTATGCATGCTGGGTAGGGAGTATCAAATCGGACTGTTTCTAATACTATATTACACAGGCGACAATAGTAATTCACCTGATTGGCTCCCAACTGCAAGGAATGACGTGTGTTACAGCCGGTCTGTGTTTGAGGCGATCTATCAATATTCTCGAAACACCGTTGGCATATAACGTTGTCGTCGATATAGAAATACGGGGTCATGCAGCAATGAACGTTTTGTAATGCAGTTGGAGGATTTATACCTTCCGACGATAATTTGTTAATGATAGCTCCGCGTTTAGTCGACATGCAAGACAGTTGTAACAAGCTTCCCTAATGAAGAAGATTCAAACCCGCGAAAGTGTAATTCAACTCTCCGGTCAAAATCCAATCAGGAGGGACAGCGTCGATTAGCGGATAATGAGACGATTTAAACGTGCGAACGCCCACCGAGTGTAACTCAACTTGGTATTCTCAGCACGTTACAATTACCACTCATCTGATTATCGACAATTTATAGCGTAATAACGACTAGGAATGTCGATTGGACACAACCACGTGAATTAAAGTGTAATTCAACTTCAATACGTAAAGCTGTGCCCAAAGGCAACTCTCTGATTACAAGATATCTAGACATTCAGACAACTGCCGCGTACGCAGTGTAATTCAACTACGCAGCTCGAAGTCGCTTGAATAGATTTAGTGATCTAATGATCAGTAGTCGTGTTGAGAATATTATAATGTTAGATCCTACCTTTCGTTGCTGGCTGAGATTTATATTGTTAATATAAATCGCCGTCAGTATATTCGGATTGGAATATAGTATGAAGGCTTCCTTCCTGTCCTTCCCGTCTTTCGAGGATGATCGTGAATGTTGTAAGGAGTTGAATGAAGATTTTAACGTGAGTTGAGTTGTATTTAATTAATATATTTAAGGAAGGGTAGATATGAATGGACACTGACTCTATTGTTTAGTGGTATACTTATAATTACTTATTCCGTAAGTTACAATAATATTCGCTTCTATCTGACTTAGAAATATCGATGTAGCAAAATTGAATTTGACGCGAGTTGAAATACGCGGGATATAAGAAGTAATGTCACACAATTGATTCGAGCGCTAACGCTTATATCTTATAACTAGAATTTCTCTTATAACTCTTATAACTCTTATAACTCTTATAACGCTGAGGGTGCCTAAACAGCTTGTATATATACTATGCTCTATCCCCACTCGTTTAGCAAGCAGGCCTTTGTCCTAGGTGCACGTGCGTTGGCGGCGCAAGTCTTATCTCATGGCGTCTTCCTGTTTTCGGTTTGGCTTTTCGTGAGAACGTTACTGAAATTTAAGAGCGTCGCTCTGCTTATCGTAGATTCCTTTCAAGCTAGGGCTCGGTTACATCATTAGCCGAGCCCGTTATCTGAAAGGGTCGCAAGGGGTCTTCCGGCCCAATCGTTATCTTAATTAGGGGGCCTTTGACTCTACATAAAGTGATCCAGCTTGGTGAACTGTTTCGTATTTCGACACCCGCTGGCATCATTCGTTTATCATATAATGATTTCCTGTTTTTCCTAGTTCGTTATTTATTAATCTGTTCGTTAATGTTAATGCCTAACCTTTTATTCTTTTAACAAAGGCTTCTTTATAAGCGTACTATATGGTACTTGAATGAAAGGCGCCTTAGTATAATGTCTTATTAGTTAATACAGTATATTGTTAATAATAATAATAATAATAATAATATCGCATCAAATCAGCGGCTAAGTCAATAATTGCGTTTCTGTAGATTACATGGGTATAACGTTCTTGTGAGTGCTTTCATGTCTGCACATGGTTTCGATAGTTATATTATTTATGACAGATTGTTTATAATAATTACTTATTTTAGCATGACGGCGAGGTGCAAGGTAGTAGCTTGCGCATATATATATGTGTATTACAATAGCTGGTAGACATTGTTCATAATACATATGGTAAGTAGAATGTCGATAAATCCTATGGTAACTGGTACGTGGGCAGGTGGTACGATCATTTCGGTCGTTAATTGATATGGTTACTTGTTGGTCGGTAACTCGTTGGTCGGTAATTGATATGGTAACTCGTCGATCGGTAATTGATATGGTAACTCGTTGGTCGATAATTGATATGGTAACTAAAAATAAGACATGGTGGGCAGGGTATAGGTGTAATATAAGTAAGCGGATATAAGATTAGTTCGTCCCTGAAGTATGGTTGCATGATTATATTTCTTACAATAATGTTCTTAAGAGTGTTTAAATTTCGGGGACGTAACAATACAAAGCTCGGACTTCACCCGTTTCCTGGCTGTTGACTCTGCTTACAGAGTTCTGACTTTTGACTGACTCACTGGCTGCGTCTGCAAGTGAGCCTCGCTTGCGTTCCCTCTCTCCACGCTGGTTGTTGGTGGGGAAGGAGCTGTATGCAAAGCGGATTTTATAGGAACTGACATAAGGTTGAACATGGTAACTGGTATGTCGATAACTGATGTGTCGATAACTAGTATGTCGGTAACTAGTAAGTATGGTAAGTAACAAAAATGATACGTTATCGAGAGTGAGGTAGGAAGGTATAGTTAACCAGGAGGTTCAATGTAGGATACGTGGATCGCTGGTTACAATATATTTAATTATAATACTTTGAGATTACGCTCTATACGACGCAAGAGGTTGTGGTTAATTATTATAAGTTTCTTAATTTTAAATATACAATCTGTTGCGTGAGTGGTCGCATTTCAATGGGTATAGCGCTTTTATAAATGTTTGATACATAAAATTGTAATTGATAATTGTATCAAGAGTCATATATTTTCGAATAAGGGAAATAGCAATGTCACGAATGTAATACTACTTATTTCTAGCGCAAGATCCTATGATTAACAAATATAATCAGGTGAGAATACAATATGAGATACAGAGAACATGCGTATAATATAATTATCGATTAATATTCTAGGTAAAAGAAATTTATAATGAGTGGAGTTACATGGAACGTCACACCCGAAAGTAATGAATCCTCGCCAAACTTTCCTTCCTGCTGATTCAGCTATTTTGTTAATCGACTCTTCGTCCAGAAGGTTGAGCATGGAGATGCTTCCGGCGGGTATTTCGCTGCCCATTGCTCCGCGGGCGATCGTGTTCAACATCGATGGCTTTTCCACTGGGAACATTATGTGAGAGCGTAATCGATCCAGGTCTTCCCAGTTATATATTCCGCTGGTCGCCAATGATGACGTGCTTGTATAGTGCCACGTCGGGTGCGTCAACGGCTGAATCGTCGCGGGTGCCAATGCTTCCATTGGTTTTGGAGTAAGCCGTATCCAAGTGTCATGGATTTTATACATGATAGGTAAGAGTTCATTATAGTCGCGCACCGTGCTCATTTTCGTAAGTATCCGCGAGCGTGGTTGCAAAAACATAGAGGTGTGTTACAGGTAATTCGTGGTAACACTGATTAGTGTGGCGCAATTTACACTCCACTGGCACGCACTTTACTAAATGCAGGACTTCCCCGGAAACAACTGCGGTGTAGCCTGGTTCCTTCATGATGCGATGTGCTATTTCATCGGGTGCGATGCTGGCCAATGTAAGCGCGTTTTGCAAAACTTGTCTTTCGAGGGCACACTTTTGCTCCATGATGTCCCTGTAGAGTTGCGTCAGCTGTGTTCTAATATGTTTTTCCACATAAACAAATTTTGAGTTTACGTAGAGGAATATATCCAAATTGTCGACAGATATTTTGGCTCGGGTCCTGAACGTTCTTTCTTTCGACGTTTGTAGAATAAACAATTTCGGGTGTTCTGTTTGTGACAATTTGTATCCACACACATCAATGTCCGATGTCTTCGTCAGGGCGAACGTCGTTTCTTGCGTGGTTACAGTATATACTGTTGGTGAGTTCTGGTGTTCCTTCGGTGAGAGTTTGGTTGCCAAGCCTTCGTACAGTATGTCGTACCTGTCGAAGTGGCAGTGGTCAATGGGGACTGGTTCCCAATAAGTTTCTGACTCGTCATTGTCCAGGCAGTTCTATTTGTAACTTTGCAGTAAGCGCCTGAGGGCATGACCGCATGTCCTGTTGTTTGTTTTATTGGCAGCTCGAATTTTCTCAGGGTGATCCTAACTGAGGCTTGGACGACCACGTTCTCCCAGGATCCATAACCATCGGTGTACTGTGCCCCTGCGCATTTGCCGTCGGGTGACGTAGATCCTGCTAGCGTGACACTGCGGAAACTTGTAGAGTTTTCTTTGATGAGATCCAATACAGCATTAGCAAGTGTAATAGTTCCGATATCATGTAGTCTTCTGCAGGCCGATTCGCCGATTTCCTGGATATATTCGCGTTTTCCTTTATGCACCACTGACACATGTGAATGCATTCCGCAGTAATTAATCACTCGGTCTATTTCTATTTTGCATTGTATAACTGGCGTCTTATCGTAGTCTGACAATTGCATCAATTGGATATACGTTTCTTCTTTTACTGGTTTGATATCGTCAGTGAGGCACTCACCGACGTCGAGCAGTGATAGTGTTGAGATGTTGAAACCGCTGCAGTCATAGCCGATAAGGCCTGCTATCAGAGGGGCGGTGATAATGATGATTAGCAGCTGCATGCTGTTACTCGTCTGAGTCCTCGCTGCCGGTTGTGTCCTCCGATAACCGGTGGTCTTTATCCCTTCTCTTTTCTTGATTGGTGGGGGCGATCTTCAGTTTGGCCATGTGGACGACGCGCGTCGTTTTATTACTAATTCTTAATCTAACGTTGTGTTTCTCTAAAATATCTATTATTCTGTACGGACCTGTATATTGGTCCCCTAGCTCGTGGGTCGGTTGTTTTAATACATAATCGTTTATCTTAAATTCACATGGGTTAACTCTTTTATCATAATATTTCTTAGATCTAACTTTCGCTTGGTTTAAATTCCTATGTGCTAGTTCTTGTATGTCTCTAATTCTGTTGAATAAACGTTCGAGGTATTCTGTGTAACTTTCATTGCCTAGATCTTCTGGTGCTATTTTGCTGGATGGTACTCTCGCTATTTTACCATATACTAACTCGTGCGGGATATAGCGGGTCCCTTCGTGCACGCTAGTGTACGTTATAGGAAAAGCTCGCTAATTGTAAATAATTATCCCAATCACGTTTATCTTTATAATAATGTGTTTTAAATATTCCCACAACACGTGGTGGGATCGCTCTACTGACCCGTTTGCCTGTGGTCTGTATGCTGTCATAGTATACCTTTTTATTTTGAATCTTTTCGCGATTGCTTTCATCAAACTACTAGTAAAATTTGATCCTTGATTCGTTAAAAGTACTTTGGGGGCACTATGTGTGCATACAAAGTTATTGACGAAAGCATCCGCTATGTCTATAGTTGTGGCGTTTTTTAGTGGAATGGCCGTGGAGTGCTTGGTCAGTAAATCTCGAATAGTTAGTATATATACTGTTACGTCCAACCCTGAGTATTGGCGAGAGAGGAAGATGGAGAGGGTACGGAAGGACGGTTGACTCGATCTCACAGGTATACGCACGGAAGCGTACAGCTGTGAGTCGTTAGCACTCCTTTAAAGTCCCGGAATGTGGGTCAACGTCCTGAAGGGACGCTATGACACCTGTTCCGATGGACAGTGCGAACGTTGGTCCTACTTTTTAGGTCAAGAAACTTAATCCTTTTGACCTGGGACTGGACCTCGTGCAATCTTAGGCGTTACGGGAGTACGGGATATTCGTGAGGGGCGATTTATAAATCAAATGCGACTTTACAAGGAGAACAAAAACTTACTTTTATTTATAAGAAAAATAAAAAAAATATATATATATATAAATGAATTAAATCTAACTTACATGATTAATGTTGGTTTTTTTTTATAATACTTGTTTCGTGAGCGGATGTATGTGAGTTGTTTTGTTGCTACAATTTCTGTGATGATTATCAGGTGTTGGTTGCAAGGAAGGAAGTCCATGGACAGACAGGGATTAGATGTCTCAACTGGACAAGGAAAGGGGAGGAATTTCCAGGGACGTAGACAGTGATCAGCCTGTCCCCCTTCGTTGGAGGTGGATGTGAAAGACTGGATGATCCGATCCCAATCGGCAGATTGAGGATCGGGGTGGACAGGAGGGGGAGTTGGGAGTTGATCGAAAAAGGGAGAGGGAATTGGGAGTTGATCGAAAGAGGGAGAGGGAATTGGGAGTTGATCGAAAGAGGGAGGGGAAGTTGGGAGCTGATCGAAAGGGGAAGGAGAAGGAAGGAATCGTTTCTCGAAGGGCGGGGGAGAATAATTAAGGATCTCGAGAACGCCAAGGTCGAGGATTGGAGGGATTGTCAAGTCGAGTGGTTGTGTGGGTGTTGGTGTGGGCGAGTATGAGACCGGTGTGTAATTGATCGGGTTTCCGGGCGGTGGTGGTGCTACCGGAGGTACTCTTTCGGGCGGCCGCGGTGTTACGATTACGGTAGGGCGGCTGCAGGTCGGCTCTACCGGTATTGAGTGGTCGGATGCCGGACGGTTCCGCGAACTCCGTCGGAGATAGGGAGTTCGTCCACGTTTGTTCTTTCTACGATTGAGACCGCACTATAATTGGGTAAATAGTCGAAATGTTTATATATATATATGTATATTGTTGCGTCGCGGCAGCGATCTCCCTAAAAGACCGTGTGGGCGCTTTGCTACCGCGGCTAAAAGTAGGATAGGCAGCGCATCGAAAAATTTTACGATTAATTATTCTGAATAGTGACTCGTCGCTGTCGCGATTCCGATACGGCGATCATAGTGTACTCAGAATCGTAAGGGCGATCCCCGGTGTGAATTAAGTATTGCGTGAAATCGAGTACCGTCGAGCGGCAAACAGTACACGCACTCACAGGCCTTGACCGTATGAATGTTCGATAACAGTTAATACAGTTTTCCGCTAAGGATACCGAAGGATCGTTACTTCCCAACGTTATGAAATGGCGCGATATGCTTTGGTAAGACGCTTTCTGTAAAGGGGTCTTGATCTCGTAGCAAGCGTTACAAATGCAATTATTGTTCAATAAATCATACTTATAAAATAATGAACTACAGCACAGGGCTGAGTCTAACCAGTCTTGATAGGGCAAAGCCTCGGTTACTCCGCTGTAGTACCGTTCAATGTACGGGGGACACATGTGTTAATGCTAAGGAAATACGGAAAGACGAACGTATATTATATCTGTATTGTTCTCTAGAAGATTCTCGAGGGTTCTCGTCTTCGCCGGAGGTCGAGAGTGTAACACGTGTTGAATCTCAAAAGGATTTCTAGATGCTTTGTTCTCAGAGGAGAGACGAACGCGTGACACGTGAGCAGTTTCCTGTAGAATTTTCGAAAAGCTTTGTTTCTCCGGAGAGACGGACGCGTAACACGTGTGCGGTAAGAGTAGAACAAAAGGCTTTGCGTTTCTCTTTCTTTCGGCGGGTGGTCGCGTCGAGAGGACTATTCTAGACTAACCGTCCTTCTATTGTTGCTAACCACGCTTATGCACAGGACTTCTAGAAATTTCTTTCGCTATATAGCGTCTCGTGCTGACGCTTCACGTGGCGATAATATTCTTAGGCATTTATTTGATCATGCAATATATTCGATCATGCAATAGAACATCTAGGAATTGGTACTCGAAATTTAATATTCGTATTAAGGCAAGAAATTTTCAATTGATTAATGATCATGGAGTGGAATATAACGCTTAACGTATATATGTATATGTGTGAGACTACTTGTTAGCTTCAAGATAATAGAGTCATTTGAGTATGACGATTAATTAACACATGCATGTATTCATGCGTGACTAAAGTAAGAGCAATACAGGTATGCGACTATGTGCGCTAAGCAAATGCATATATGTATATACGTATAAGGATCTAAGATATTCACGATTCACTTGAATCGGATTTCAGCAACGAATTGTGCTAGAATTTTAATCGTCATGGTGATACTATAGAATCTTCACTTACCGTGGTCGATTACTGGATTCAGAGAGAGAGAGTATGAAGATTTTCGACGGCTTCCTTCCTTCCTTCCTTCCTTCCTTCTCAGAATGATGCGGCTCGTGCCGTAATTTCTTAAGATCTATTTACTCGCAGTTTTATTTCGTTCGCATAGGAGTGTTACAAAGACCTTCGGTATATCTTCGGCGTCACCGCAAGTGTAATTCAACTTGCAGCGACTCGGTAAATTGAAGTTGTGTGCCTAGGAGTGCGAATGTAAATTCAACAATCAGTTGACGCTTCCGCGAGTGTAATTCAACTCGTGGCGGCTGCGATAATTGAATCTACAATGCAAGGATTCGCGCACTCGATTCCGTAGGATCGCGAGTGGATGGGTATATTCAGAGTGTACATTGACTCTAACTTAACAATTCTAGGTTTATTATTCGAAGTTAAACAATTTATAAATGTAATGATTACAATAGCTTACCACTAACGCACGTGTGGATTATTATAAATGTAATTCAATATAAAGTTACAACGCGTGTTGCGAAATAGTAATGAGTATAACTCGAAATGGAAATTACAACTTATGTTGCGAAATAGTAATGAGTATAACTCGAAATGGAAATTACAACTTATGTTGCGAAATAGTAATGAGTATAACTCGAAATGGAAATTACAACTTATGTTGCGAAATAGTAATGAGTATAACTCGAAATGGAAATTACAACTTATGTTGCGAAATAGTAATTCTTGAACTGGAGGATACTGGAATTTGTCGATTCGAAACGTGTTTAGGAACCGGAGTCAGAATAACGGATGTATGACTCGACTTCTTACGAAGCTCGGACTCCACCTGCTTTCTGGCTGTTACTGATAGTCTGACCGTTTTGACTACAGAATTCTGACTGACTAACTTGCTGCACTTGCAAGTGGATCTCGCTCGCGTTCCCTCTCTCCACATGGATTGTTGGTGGGGAAGGAGCTGTATGCGAAGCGGACTTGGTAGGAACTGGCGTTGATAACGCAAGGCTGGGCATGGTAACTGTCGTGTCGGTAACTAGCACGTCGGTAACTGGTATACATGGTAATGGTATAAGGTGGTATGTTACCAAGAATAGAGTGGATAAGTATGGGTAACCAGGAATCTAGTGCAGGATATGTGGATCGCTGGTTACAATGTTTCGGTTACGCCCATAATGTCTTAAAATTGCTCTTATACTGCGCAAGAGGCAATGGTAACTTATTACAATTTCTTAAATCTAGATATACAATACCAGATGTACGTGATCGTATCGTGATACATGTATATAATATTTGTTTGTGTAAAATACATAAAATTGTAATTAATAATTGTATCAGAAATCTTATAATTTCGAATAAAGAGAATAACAATGTCACGAACGTGTTGTCGCTTATTGCCAACGCAAAATCTTACATTTAACGATTACAATTTTAGCTGAGAGTATAATGCGATATACATGCAATATGCTTATAGTGTAATAAAGTGTTATAATAGTAAAAGCAGTAAGAGTGTCGCAAATATGTCGTTACTTATTTCTAACACGAAGTCTCGTGATCATCGAGCACAGCTTTTAGACAAAGATACAGTGTGAATTACAGAGAGTATACGCATAGTATGATTATTGATCGTTACTAATACATTTTCCCTAGTTTTTCACCAGGATGAGAAAGCTGGTTTCAAGCCCTTTACGAAACACTGGTTGTGGTCCACAATCCGCCCACTGGGGTCCGAGTTATGGACCATCAAAGTCATTGATGAACTACTCTTAGCGCTACCCAGGAACAACGACGTGGACGTGGTAGTTCTCTGTTCCCTTCGAGGTGCTTGATTTTTGTGAGTCCCCTTGCCTCTCACATGTGGGGTGCTTGTTTAAATGTCACTTTAGTGTGATATTCGCCAAGCACGAGCAACATGTCAACAATTTCAGAGGGTTGATAGTGGTTCATTTCTTTGATTGAATACGCAAGAGAAGACAACGATTGTGACTGCCACAGTTTGAAACCTGTGTTTCAATGATCATTTATTGCCGTGGTTATCCACATAATAACAAACCGCAATAAACAGAGATTCGATGTTTCCGTTTGTTGTTGAATTCTTGTTCGTCGCTCTCCGAAGATTGTGAGCGATTTGAATAGGGATAACAGTTAATTAACTCCATTGAAAAGAAAAACATAAACATAAACAAACGAGAACACCGAGTCTCTGTTTATCATGGGTGGCAGTCATGTGTTCGGTTAACGATTTACTATTGGAAATCTCTTGGATTATTCCATTTGATTCAATCAGAGTTATGAATGAGTATCGACTCTCGAAAACTGTTGAAGAGTCGCAAAAATCAAGCCCCCCACATGTGAGAGGCAAGAGGACTCACAAAAATCAAGCACCTCGAAGGGAACAGAGAACTACCACGTCCACGTCGTTGTTCCTGGGTAGCGCTAAGAGTAGTTCATCAATGACTTTGATGGTCCATAACTCGGACCCCAGTGGGCGGATTGTGGACCACAACCAGTGTTTCGTAAAGGGCTTGAAACCAGCTTTCTCATCCCATGGTGAAAAACTAGGGGTTCCATTTAAAAAAACCATCGTGACCCCTGAATGACCTTCAAAATGACCTTCCAAGGATTTTTCAAGGTCAGTACCATACTTCCCCCGTGTAACCCTAAACTTTTCATACGAAACATTTTTCTCTATCCCTACTAGTTTTCGAGATATTTGACTGGATCACTTCAGATGGTCCACCCTGTATATACATATATATAGGTATGTATTTTTTTGGGTCGCGTGCGCGCTAGTGCAAAAAAAGGGGGGGAGGGTGATATGGAAATGTGAACTTACTGGTGATGATGATGATGATGATCGAGTGGGTCGGTTCCCAGCGTCTACGCAATGCCAGCCAAGGACAGCGATGGCGAATGTGTGCCCTCTGTGAACTTCGGAGGTCCAAATAATTTCCGCGAACCTTGCGTGGATTTGAACTCGGCGTGACAGATTTTTTAGAACTCAGCGTGACAGATTTACCGCGCACTTCCGATGGCTATTGTTAAACTTTATGTTGTGCACTAGCGACGTGGATTCGGCAACTGTTAGAAATTTTCTGAGCGTCTATGCTTCCGCGGGGCCTCTATTTATACCCCGAAAAAAGGGCGTAGTGCCCTTTGTCTAGGATGCAATAGTTAGTTGCAATGTCGCGCGAGATTTACGATTTTTAAGGTGTCTTATCGTTGTTAATCTAAAGTACACTGTCAAAAGAGGTTTAAAGAACAAAAGGAATGATTTATGTTTTCTCTATAAAAAGGGGCAAGATTGCTTTAAGCGAGTGATCAATTCCGTCATCCTCGCGGAAAATATGGCTAAGTAAACAGCTGTGAGACATTATCTCATGTTTTTATGGTTTTTGTGGCGACGCGGCGCCTGTTTTTCTGAAGGTGGAGTTGTTGGTCAACAATTCGGACAATAGCTTGAATTTTTATCATTGCGTGACTTAGGTCCGTTTGTGATATTTTTCGCAATCTTGTTCCTTTTAGGCCTGCGTTATTGTTGTTATTTTTCCGGGTTGATTGACGTTTACGAGTTTTTCGCGGAGCCTGGGTGGTCTGTTTTTCAATTTTTATAAGGGGACCCCTGCTCGCGTCTCGCAGGCGCCAATCGTAGTTGCGGCGGAGCCGATTCTCTCGGAAGAAAAGAATCTGCGTCTGCAGGACGTAACAATACGTTGCCCGTTCTTGTTTCCGGCAAGGGTCCCATTATATCCATCGAGATTTTGTCAAACGCACCGTCTGGCGTGTCTGTATATATAATAACATAGATTGTTTTATTTTATGTCTTACCAATTTTTTTCACTGGCAAGCCCTGCAATTTGTGATATAAGAACGGATATCGTTTTTCATTCCCGTCTAAAAATATTTATTTCGCAGTCGACTTAAGGTCTTCGTTATTCCTTTGTGACCTCCTATTGCTGAATCGTGATCCTCTCATATTATATCTTTTCTCTGGTCTATTTGCGATATTACAATTTCGTTTTTGCAGACTTTAATCGTTATTTTATTATTGTACAAAATGTTGTGTATTCTTTTCCTAATGTCATCCCAAGTCCTTCCATCTATTTCTGAGTTACATATTGAAAGTGACTCTAAGCTTAGTTCTTTTACCACATCTAATAAGGAATGGATAGATTCATCGAGTATTTCCTTGTCTAATATTTCCTTTGTATTGTTCTTTATAACTAGTGCTATTAGCTGTTTATTATTTTTGTATGGCAGTACGCGCGCACGACCTAGGATAGCATTACTTATTACGGGCAGCAATTTAGCGTCCGCTAACGCTTTCGCTCCTTTATCTAAAGCTTCGCCTCTCGCTGTTATGAAGATAACGATGTTATCCTTTCGCGAGGCTATATTATCGCGTGTAGGCAGAAAGGTGATATTTACATTATCCGGTTGGAAATCAAAGGGGATATTTACGGCGTTGAAAAGTTCTTCGCTTTCTGTATCACTATCATACGTCGTATCGCTTTTATGAGATTCACTCACGTCGTCAGCTTCGTTTTCGTCCCGTTATCATTTACTTCCGGTATATTGTTATTGCTTACTCCTAACTCGTCGCCGTTCTTGTTTAGATTGTCGGTACTCTTAGGTTCGTCTATCTCCGCGTCATTATCGCGCCTGGCGTCGTCGATGTATTCGTGTCTGTTTACACTAGCACGGGTTTCTTTATCTTTATTCCAAGATGTGACTGGCGCGTTGATAATTTTCCGTTGCTTCGGGCGTACTTCATATAAAAGACTGTCATCTGAGCTGAATGATTCGGCGCTCTCGACTTCAAGTGGATACGCTGTTACATGCACGGGGCTTCGAGATAACGCGTCGGCATTGCAATTTAGTTGACCGGTTTTATTAAGTAACTCTATATTCATACTCGGCCAATTTCAATCGCCAGCGTATCAAACGCGATGTGGGGTCTTTTACTGACTGTAACCACTCTAATGGTTTGTGATCTATCACGATCGTAAATTTATTGCCATATAGGTACGGCCGGAAATGGTTTACGCAGTAGACAATTGCTAAGGATTCTTTTTCGATGGTCGCGTAGTTCTGTTCAGCCTTATTGAGTAATCTTGAGGCGTATGCAACGGGTTTGTCTCTGTTTATTTTTCGCCTTGACTCAATATTCCGCCTATCGCATAGCCTGACGCGTCGGTCGTCAAGATAAATGGTTTTGTGAAGTTCGGGTGTTGTAAGAGGGGCTCCGTGTACAATTGTTGTTTAAGTTTGACAAATGCGTCTTCCTGAGAGGGTCCCCACGCAAAAGGTTCGTCCTTTTTTAAGAGGATCGTAAGGGGCTTAGCAATTTTGGAAAAGTTGTCGATAAATCTACGGTAATAGCCGGCCAGACCCAGGAACTGTTTTATGTTTTTATGGTTTCGAGGTCAGGGAAATTTCTCGACAGCTTCGATTTTCCTAGAGTCTGGTTTTACTCCAGCCTCTCCAATAACATGACCCAGGTATGTGACTTCTTTTCTCAAGAATTCGCATTTGTCGAGTTGTACACGGAGAGAATTTTTCCTTAGAATTTAACCCGAAAATATGACAGTCGTGGGACAACATTGTATTTCGAAGAATTTTAATGTAAATCTCTCTCATTCATTAATAAAACTACAATAAAGTATAAAATAAGTTAGATCAATTTTACTGAAGTGCATAGTAAAA
Source organism: Trachymyrmex cornetzi (assembly GCF_001594075.2). Classification (NCBI taxonomy): domain Eukaryota; kingdom Metazoa; phylum Arthropoda; class Insecta; order Hymenoptera; family Formicidae; genus Trachymyrmex; species Trachymyrmex cornetzi. The sequence continues at coordinate 313,269 of NW_017300276.1, forward strand.
ATCTTTAAAATATTGTATTGTCTCACAACTACCATATTTTCAGAGTAAATTTTAAAAGAAAATTCTCTCCGTGTAGTCGCAAATTAGCGTCTCTTAAGCGTTCGGCTAGTTTATTGAATTTACGCGCGTGTTCTTGGAGACTGCTCGCATAAATCATTATATTGTCGAGATATACGAACAGCTCCACGCCCTGTAATCCGTTCAAAACCCTGTCCATAAGGCGTTGGAACGTCGCGGAGGCATTTTTCAGCCCGAACGGCATGCGTTGGAACTCATAATGCCCATAAGGCGTGGAGAAAGCCGTTTTTTGCGCATCTTTCGCGGACATGGGTATTTGGTGGAAGCTAAATCAAATACACTAAAATATTTAGCGCTGCCCAATTGGTCCAGAATGTCCGTAATATTGGGCAACGAGTAAGCATCTCCGAGCGTTTTTTCATTCAACGACCGGAAATTGATGACTAGTCGCCATCGTTTATTTCCCTTGGAATCCGCCTTTTTGGGGACTATCCAGAGAGGCGAATTGTAGGGTGATATTGATTCTCTAATTACATGTTTCTCGAGCATTTCGTTCACTTGGCGATTTATCTCGTCTTTATGCACCGGTGGGAAACGATATTGCCTAGTATTAATTGGGTTGTCATCGGTGGTCACGATTTTATGTTCGATTACTTTTGTGTAGCTTAAATCTTCGTTAGGGAGTTGGAATAGATCGTTATTCCTTTCTATTAGATTCGCTATATGCATTGACTCTTCATTGTTTAGGTGATTCAACCGAAGGAGTTGTCGGATCTCTCCTATCATCGCGTTTCTATCGCGGCGTTGAACTATGTTAATATTTGTTTTTCCAGGCCTGTTTCGATAAATTGATTCTACCTCACGGAGTTGGATGCTTGGAACTGCGATTTCCTTTTCCGCATCCGTTGTGTTTATGATTTGTAGAAAAGCTTTCCCGTCGCGGTTTGTCACTAACGCGTCGCCCAGGTATATGCCGTCGCACACGCTAAGTGATGGGACATATCCGGTCGTGATATCGTTGTTTTTTACCCTAAGGTAAAAGGTAGAGCGCGATCGGGTACTGTAATCACCTCGCGGGGTGCGAAAAAGAATTTGTTCCCTCGTCATTCGAGAACGTTATCGATAAAGTTTATATTAGAGGCGTCGCGCAGGAAATCGGCTCCTAGGGTGCCTTTCTGTGCGATCGGGAAATTATCCGGTACAACAGTAGTAAAGTAGAGCGGGTTCTAACTCATGGGGCTAAAGGGGAGCGCGGGGCGCGGGGGGAACTCGTAGGCGCGGGGGGTACTCTTAGCGCGGGGAAGGCGTGGGAAGGTCGCCGCTAAGTGTTGCCAGATGTGGTGATTTATCGCCAAACTGGTGATTTTCGACTTGATCGGGTGACTTTATTTTCGGATTTGGTGACTGAAATTCCGTGTAGCAGTAATTGTGTGGTCTTGTGACCTATAGAAGTTGCGAGCATATGTTAGATAAAAGAACAGATGTATGCGTTTGAGTAAGACAGAATGATATACAGTAATGACATTTACTGACTTTGAATTCATTGATATAATGAACTTTTAATAGATATTATGAATATTTTATTGAGTATTTTTTATTAGCTAATAACTGGATTTATTAA
>NW_017300276.1:316137-316857 GCF_001594075.2 Trachymyrmex cornetzi
CACACACACACACGCACACATAAAATTTTAAGCTTATCGTAACTAGACTTAGTTTAATCATGTAAATTAGCTTTAGCCGTATAGAAATAAATAGCTTTTAAATTTTTACTAAAGATTCCTCCGAGTAATTTTTAAATTGCCCCTCACTAATATCCCGTATTCCCGTAACACTTAGGATTGCACGAGGTTCAGTCCCAGGTCAAAAGGATTAAGTTCCTTGACCTAAAAAGTAGGACCAACGTTCGCACTGTCCAGTGGAATAGGTGTCATACCGTCCCTTCAGGACGTTGACCCACATTTCGGGACTTTAAAGAAGTGCTAACGACTCACAACTGTACGCTTCCGTGCGTATATCTGTGAGATTGACTCAACCGTCCTTCCGTACCCTCTCCATCTTCCTCTCTCTCTCTAATATTAAGGGTTGGACGTAACAGACCAATGAATTTTGGGGGCTCGTCCGTGATTAAAGTGCAATCTTAGGAGACGGGAATGAATACGAGGAATTCTGGCGATAAATCTGAAGTAGAAAACCTTTATAAAACCGCAATAGAAAATCTGAGCAAGTTAAAATCGAGTACACAAAACACATTACATGCCTCTACTCCTCTCAAATCTTCTGAATCTACATTCGGAACTGCAGGTTTTTCTTTGGATGAATCAGAGATTTCAGATAAAACTCTTGTGTTTGACGGTTCCGCCGACTCGGAGGACATAGCTACT
>NW_017300276.1:319024-319306 GCF_001594075.2 Trachymyrmex cornetzi
AAACCTCTCCTGAAAATTTAAATAATTCCAAAATCCTTGGAGAGGGAAGTTACCAAACCTCTCCTGAAAATTTAAATAATCAAAAAAATTTTGGAGAGGGAAGTTACCAAACCCCTCCCGAAGAATTAAATAATTCTGGAATTACAGAGGAAAGTTTCCATACTTCCCTGTTAAATTCTACCCCTGTCGATTGCAAAGAGGTAAGTAACCAAATCTCGTTATGCAATACGACTCAAGTTTATCAAAAGGAGTCAAAGGAAAAGAGCTCCACTCTCGAAAAGA
>NW_017300277.1:0-2605 GCF_001594075.2 Trachymyrmex cornetzi
ACTGTAATTGTAAATTCTATTTTCCATTATTGAATTATTAGGTTTTGAAAATGCAGCATGGATAAAATCTAGATGGACTTACCTTAGAGATTGTTATACAAAAGCAAAAAAAAATGAAACGTTATATACCCAGCGGATCAGGTGCAGAAGCAAGACATACACAAAAAAGTTCGTTTTGCTTTTATGCAAGGATGCAATTTTTAGAGGAAGTAATGCCAGTAACCCCGTATGTGTAATAATAATTATATTGTCATATATAGGTTTTAGAATATGAAATGTATATATTTTCATTAGTTGTCATTGTAAAATTTTAGTACCACGAGTTCTTTATCATGCAACGTAACTTCTGAAGAAAAAAATGAACTGAACGAAGTCAATTTAAGTATCCAAGAATCCAGTAGTATCATATATTTTCCAAGTTGCAGCACGCCAAGCATTCAGCCAAGCAAGGCAGTGAAAGATCAGATAGTTCGGACGATTGGAAATCATCATCAAGCGGAACAAAGAGTAGGTTAATTTGGAATAATTAATAATCCTCTTAGATTTTCATATTGAATTCATATATTTATGTAGTCTTTTTTTCAAAACTTTTCATAAATTGTCATAAGCTTTTATTACACATTTGTACGTGTTTACACATTTATTTAGCGGTGATACTAAAAAATTTCAAAAATTCTAGGCAGATATTCAATTTAAAAATAATTTCGTAGCCTCAAAAACTTTTTTTAAATTTTATCTTAAAGAGATAAAGATATTTCATTCAAATACCTATACACTTGGCAAATAACGTTCTAAATAAGACATCGAAGATGTATTATTTTATTTATTACTATGTATAAAAATATAGGAAAATTTATTACTGAAATTTTTTGTATTACAGGAAAAGTCTGATTCTCATGTACAGTCTTTGCATGCATCTATATTGGAACAATTACTTGAACAAAATGAGCTAAAGAAAGATGCAGTAGACTGTTTTTTAGAACAAATTGGTTTTATCCTGCGAAAATTAAGTTACCTTCGAAGAAGACAGATACAATTAGACATACTGCAGATACTTTATAAAGCAGAAGATGAAGAGGCAAAAGAACTTACATGAAATTAACTTTTTTTAATATTATCTTTATGTTGTCTTTTTATATATATCCCAATATCGCATTTTCTTATAATATAAGTGTATTAGATAATGAAAGAAATATATTTTGATTTATAAAAATTTATTTATGTACAAGTTATTAATTACAAATTATTAATATAAAGTTATTTATTTTTGTATTTATTTCTATTTTAAATGTATTTCACGTAAAAGAGGCAATTAATGCGAGTCGATTTAACATAATTTTTTAAAGAGTCAATATCTAATATAATTTTAATACTCGTTGTTTAAAGCTTGTTTCCAAGATAATGGATTTGATGTTTCGAAATATGTAGCAAATGCGTCTCTGATTTTTATACCGTCAACATTTCTACGTCTATTCTGATTACACTCATCTTGATATCCATAGAGATAGAGATTATATTTCGGTCGTTGGCAGTTAAAACAGAGTACTGTCTTTCATTCGGTTGCAACTGAAGTTCGTGTTTCATGATAAAATTATGTACAGCCGTTGCAGCTTGTACGGCAATTTTAACTGTTAAAATATTAGCGATAATTGGCCGGCGAAAAATTCGCCATCTTGCCTCAAGAATCCCAAATGCACATTCTACACTTCTCCTTGCCCGACTTAATCGATAATTAAAGATTTTCTGCGTTATACTTAAGTTTCCACTTCGAGGATACGGTCTCATCATGTAGGATGACAGTGGAAATGCTTCATCTCCTACTAGAACATATGGAAATTTGATCCCGCTATTATCCAAATGTCTAGCCGAAGGCAGTTGAAGTGAACTTGTGTGTCCAATAGATGAGCAAGGTTACTGCTAGCGAACACACCAGCATCGCTACGTCTTCCTTCTGCTCCGATGTCTACAATGCTAAAGCAACAATTTGCATCACTCACGGCAAGCAGATTTATACTATGATTGCCTTTATAATTGTAGAAATTAAAATGCTTTTTTGAAAATCTCATTTTGACCATTTTGACGAAGTTACTCTAACCTGAAGTTAAAAGATCATTATGTGATGTCTTTTTTGATTAGAATTTTCGAAATGCTCTTGCCATTTTCTGAAAAATAGTGGTTACCACCGACATTAGCGTAACCCAATGTGCACCACGTGGAGGTTGTCGGTCGGAATTTGCATATCGCGCGTGCGTGTGTGTGTGTGTGCGCGCGCACGCGCGTGTGTGTGTGTGTAAGGTGATGAGATGAGCATTTACGTGTATGAGGGTGTATTTAATATTGTGTGTTTCCTCCTCTCTGAGTCATGACCGCTTGCAATCGTTGTCGCATGTTTACACATCTCTGGATGAAGGCTACTGGAATTTCGTTCCAAATTCTGTTCTTCGCGGCGTCTTAATCGTCGTTCCATCTTGTCCCAAATGTGTTCAATCGGATTCAAATCCGGACTATTAGTAGGATGATGGAGCAATGTGATGCCATGTCGCTCAAAAAACCGCTGCGTTACATTTGCCGTATGGGGCCGAGCATTGTCCTGCATGAATATAAA
>NW_017300277.1:2781-3284 GCF_001594075.2 Trachymyrmex cornetzi
CACAGTGGTCCGGATCGGACTGATATGCGCGCATGAGACCAAACATCAAATAATCTCCACTTTCCGTGTTTATTTTTATATTAAAATGATGTACAAACTCAGCAAACAAGTTAACGTTATTTTAACGTCATTTTGCCGTCATTTGGACATCAAAATTATGATAATGCTTCTTATGCTTTCTATTATTTTTTTCGAGCAAACAAGGTGACATTATTTATCTTCAAAATGGGAAGAAAATAATCAAAAGCGTAGACCTGAAATCTCGCAGCATAAATCTGAAATATTAGTTGGATTTAACTTACATAGTTCAATAGATAACAAATTTAAGAAGGAATAAAATATAATTAGGTTTCGAATTATATTTTATTATTAATACTTATATGTATAATAATTTGTTCTGTAAGTTAATTCTATTTACAAGATAGAAAATTAAAAAATAATTAATATATTTAATTAATATATTTAACAAATAATTAATTAATAATTAATATATTCCTATTTCA
>NW_017300277.1:4761-5025 GCF_001594075.2 Trachymyrmex cornetzi
GCGTCCTCGAGTTGCCGGACTATTTAATTAATTCCCAGGCGAGTTTTAAAAACGCCATTCTGAAATTTTCACATTTTTTAGTAAATTTTCCGCGGAATCCGATAGTATTTGTAAAAAATAAATTAACTTCGGGCGTCATGGCCAAAATTAACTTTTAAGATTTAATTTGCAGAAAAAGTATTTTTTTTTAAAGTTGAGGTTAGGAACATAATTTCATCAAAAAGCTGATGTAATAACGTTTGAAATGAAAAAAAAAAAATTGTT
>NW_017300277.1:5137-11027 GCF_001594075.2 Trachymyrmex cornetzi
AAAAAAAAAATCCCGATACACGTGTTCGCTTATTTTATACCTACAATTGGTAAAAAAAGTTTGAAGCGATTTAAAAATGTTGAAAAAAAAAGTGTTCGGTTTGTAAAAGAATGCCCCATATTAAAAATGCAAATTAATATAATGATCAATATTACAAGCATCTAAGGTCTTGCTAGAATTTGTTTCTATACTTTGTAACATAATGATATTTAAAAGGAATAATGTGAATAACATACCTAATGGAAGTAAGGAATATTGAATAAAGTCCGACCCATGGATCAAAACTTTATGCACAGAAGATGGCATATCATACCAAGGATACAGCTTCACAAACATTCTTGCTGTTTCATATGCATGTTTACCAAATTTCGTATATGATATAGCTTCTTTATAATTTAATGCGGAAAGTATATTTCCAAAGCGTTCGATCAGAACCTCATCGACTCCTGTGATTTCTGATGACAATTTCGGGTTCGCAAAAAACCGTCGAGAGGTATTGCCGTCGTTTGATGATCCAAAACCTAGTAAATTATATTTAAACAATTAAAAAATCTGCTTACACTAGCACAAATACGTGGAATATAATATTTATTGACCTGGTTTTGGTATGTCAACTATTAGACCCATCTTAGTTTTAAATTTATATTGAATATCTTTCTTTCGTTTATTTAATATTTCCTTTTGTTCGTCTGATTTTCGACTTCCTTTTTTACGAACTTGTGGTGGTAGATTTAACCTAAAAATAATACAAATTATTTATATATTGATTCATTTACATTACAGCTACTGATTTATTGTAACAATCTAAAAATACTATATTTCTAAAAATACTATAAACATACATTCGCAAACACACAAGCATTTGCATATAAAAAGTAAATACCTATAACTGAGACGCAACAGATATTCGAAAAACTTAATTCTGGCATCAAGAGGTGAAATTCCGTACTTCAGTTTATCGCGATCTTCGATAGATAGTGGTTTTTTCATATTTTGTAAATTATTCATTTCTTTAGGACCGCATTTACAAATATAACACCTCTAAATACGGGAAAGAAAGTATGAATTGTAATTGGTTTGTAATAAATAATTGTATTATTTTAAGTAGCAAATAAATTTCTTGTAAAAGTCCTAGATGAATTCATAAAATTTGTACATTTAAAATATTCTATTTTTTCATGCAAGATTTTTGTGAGACATGTGTTAATTAAACCTGTACACCTTACCGATGAAGTTTTATTCCCTACTATAGCATTGATGATTTTTCCATCAATCATTGTCAACATAAACTCGTGTCGAATAACTATTGTAGTTTTATCATTATTGTTAATCACAGTGTCTGATAAATTGCGTATTTCGTCCATCACTCTGTTGTATTCCCGCTTTATCATTTCGTTTGTTTCCTTTTCGAATGCCATTCTGATTGGTCGGCAATATCTAAATTATGTAAATTTAATACTTTTCTTTATATACATTAGTTTGTACACAATACTTTAAAGACCAAAAAGATGTAATCATTATAACTGTAATTTAGTATCAGAAAAAACATGAAACCTGGTTGATGATGGAACTCTATTTTGCCAAATAATAGTACGACTTTCATCATCGGCTACTATTCGAATCGGTACCATTGTTGTACTGACCAACGTTGAATCGCTAGCTTCCGAAGATTGAAACAATTGCTTATATTCTGAATTTCCGGAGCTACCATCAAAGCCCCACTTGTAGAAAACTATACATTTATTTGGTATACGATTCATTTGTATAGTAAGAAATAGCCGTGATATCGTATGGTCAACAAGGCTTTGTAGATCGACAAGAGCTTCCAATTCTGTTATTTTTATATTTTCAGGATAACATTGTTTTTTGGCTTCGATAATATTATGCCCGTAATTAGGATATAAATTTACTTCTGCGATAAAATTACATACTTATATTATTATAAATATTAAATTACAGTTTGCTCGTGTTATACAAAGTATACAAAGTATAATTATGTAATATAAAGGTCAATGATCGAAAAGGGAATTTATATTACATAATTATAAGTATTGTAACGTGACGTTTGTCACAGCATATTTTAACAACAAATGATGTATAATTAGGTTACGATTTGTTAAAAATTATACTTTTATTTTTTGCTCCTGCTGATATTATGTTATATTGGCTTTTTGATAGCTGTGCATCGGCAATAATAGACAGAGCTTCACTGTTTGTATATTGATCAGGTTTATTTGAACATATTTTGCACTCTTTAAGCATTTTCGATGCCATTATTGGCGTTGATTGTAGCTCTTTAAGCAATTTTGAGGCGCAAATGTTACTATTCGATCTTAAAGACGATGTACACGCAAATAATAATTCTGCGACATCCTTCTTACGCAATTCTGCATGCCATGCATATCGCAACATAAAACAATCCACCATGCAATACCATATTAATGCAGTACGAAAAAAGTTAATTATGATAACAGAAAATTCTTACGACAAAAATTCAAGATGCATGTCTAACAATAAGTAACACACAAGGGACAAATTTGAAAATAAAATGTTATTACATGCACGTTAAAGGTAAAAGGAAAACAAATAATACATCCAACATACCACAGGTTCTTCGCCTTTTCTGAGATTCACTTAAGGAACCGAACTCTCGAAGTGATTTTTTACCAATCACTCGAGGCTCTTTTACCGCATCTGATATAGATGTTTTTATTATAGAAACGTCGAGCCAATCCTTATATTTCGCTTCTAGCTTATTAGAAATACGGTGACATTCAATCCACCTTTTTTTCCAATTTTTTACAAAATTGGAAATGTCACAATAGTCCGGTATTTCGCCCAGATGTTTCTTAACGTAAATTTCAACTTTTCGAATTCCTTCCGAACTACTTGTCGAACGTAAGAAACTTTTATATAAAAACCGTCTTGTAAAATCAACTGCTTTATCTAAAATGTAATAAATATCCTTTCAGTAAAAATCAGCTTTGTAATCCTAAATTTTAATAGTTTTGCCTTAACTCTTTAAAGCATCGGGGAACTTATAATTTATATATATAAATTGCAGTTTTTCCTAAATAATTGCGATATTAACATACGTATACGCAAGATTCGAAATTGATGATCTAGACATAAGCTTGGGATATTCTACGTTATTTTGTACAATTTTTTTAGCATTTCTTTAAGATTAGAATTTTATAAATAAGAAGAAGTACAATGGCAATAACAGTCAAGCGCGGTAATTGGAGCGCAAATCAAATCCTGATAGTGTTTTATTTAATATACAAACGTTTTATTCCGAACCATCATCACTGATTAAATTTCATATTGTGACGATTGCATCGTCACAAGTATTTAAATTCGCGAAATAAGTCGTTGTGAAATAAACAGACATACGCACACTTGTGTGTATACATAATCGGTAGGTACAGATATATTCCACTAACGCATAAATCTATTTTATTTTTGGTGACTCGAACCTTAACAAGCACAAAAACCGAAATATGAATGTGTTTAATTTTTCGAGCCCTAATTTGGAAAGTAATGTGCATGTTTCTCACAGTGGTTGTAAGGCCGAGTGATTGAAAGAAATCGATCACGTAGAAAAATGCATGCTTCAAAACATTAATGAAAAATGTCATACAAACCTTCCATTTCACTTGTAACTTCGAATAATTATTACCACAGTAATAATTATTACCAGATTTCAATCGTTTTCTCCTACTCCAAGTACCGCACGTAGTGTCGCGAAAAGTAGTACCGTCTACTCCGCTACGCGTTGCCATGGTGTTATTTTGAATTTATAACCAGCTAACTTCAGTCGAATTTCGGTACGCGCGGCGTGGGAGTACACGGTACTGCTTTTCGCGACGCGCGAAGCGCGGAGCGAGGTTCAAACTCTTATTACGCCGAAGGTTGCAAAAAGTTGCAGTTTAGTTTTGCAAGGATTAATTGTTCAAATTTCATATAATAATATATAATTTAATTCATTGTAACCCAACGTAACCCTAAAAAGTTATACCATTAAAAAGTATATAAATAAGCATAACAAAGTCTTTTACATTCAGTATTTTATACTTGCACTTATTAAAAATAATAAATTATTTTTGCACAAAAATAAAACACTTACCTTGTTCTTTCAGAAACATATTTTTTTACTACGAAATTACTAGTGTATCAATTGAAAAATTTGGTCTCACGCGATAACGAAATTTCATGATTTTCATTCACAAACACAACACGCGTGTTGTGTTTGTGAATGAAAATCATGATTACACATATCTGTTAGTAAAAAGGGGAGGGACTTAAGAGTTTTAACATACAAATAGTTCTATTTTAGGATGTTTCCTGAAGGAATATCATAATAATATTTTAGAATTTCTCATAAAAAATTTTTTCGTCTCATGCGCGCATATCAGTCCGATCCGGACCACTGTGCGGCACCCTAATAGATACAAATAGGATATGAGACATATTATACATATTTTGTGAACCATATTTCATTAATTGTATTTATTGTGCGTTACGTTTAATCTCTATTCCTAATTTTTTCTTTTTCTAGTATTATAATATTTACTCACATTCTTGATATTATTTCTTCTATTATGCGAACCATATATACATACGCTTTCCATTTGCCTTTCATCGGGTTACGTTTTCTAACTTATAAATTGTGCTTACGACCGGTCCAAAATAGAAAAACTTTAGCACGCTATTTGTTTCGGACCGACCATTAATGTCGTAAGCACTGATAGAACTGTGAGCGTGAATCGGACCGCGGCCTTGGTATCGATTCTCTAAGGGTGATGTCCCATGCAGCGGATCGTGCGTAAGCGGATTCGCGTATCGCCAATCACAGAATTATTCTCTTAGATCTGTTTGCAAATTTCGCAAGCAACGATCCGCTGCATGGGACATCACCCTAACTTTTATCATAGTGTGAAAATGTTTAAGGCGCTAGAAAACGTACGTATTCGCATGTCGCCATTTTAACTCCTTTCCCCATTCTTTGTTCTGTTCTCAGACAATGATGCACATTTGGCTCCCCGGCAACACGGAAACCAGCTCCGCCACTTCTACACCCATCAAGCAGAAACCTACCGGCATCGAGTCGGCCGTCTTCGCCGTGAGAGCGAGCGAGACAGCGAGAGACAGCGCCCGTCCTTCTCGCTCTACAAGCGAGTATTAGAGCGAAAAGGACGGCCTCTCTCTTTCACTGTCTCGCTTCCTCTAGTATCGTAGTCGCTTGTTATAAGCGACTGAAAACCGAAAATGTACTTTTTCGGCCGCTTGGCGTATTCCTGTACAGGGTATCCCGATCTTTTTTGCCAATCACTTTTGTGTTGATAGAGCGGATTAAACTGAGTCGAAAAGTCCTCTGCCATTTTGCAATTTTCGCAATAGTTAATAAGATATTAATTACTAAAAATTGCAAAATATTGGTCTTGAATAATTTTTTACTCAAATACTATCAACTTTACAGAAAAACTGCAAGAGACAAAAATTAATTATTTTCAAAATATAAACAAAGAACAGGCAACTGAGAGTTATATCGCTGTAATTCGTGCGAGCAAAAGATTTATTAAGTACCAAAAAAACCAGACATTTCGGCTTACATTCGAGCCATCCTCAATGTATCTGATCCATATACAATCAAATTCTTAGATGATTTGATAGGAGAGTGCCCAATCATTCCGCTTTATTTATATAGACACCAGGTTAACAGATCAGGCGACCAAATAAACATTGAAAGTGGATTCTATATAAATAATCCAACCATTATGCTAGATTCACACTGCATCCGATTTGCGTCGTACGACGGTCCGCAACCAATCAAAAAACAGGATTCCGATGTACCAAGCAAAATCCATCGGAATCCTGTTTTCCGATTGGT
>NW_017300277.1:11257-12276 GCF_001594075.2 Trachymyrmex cornetzi
TTTTTTTGGTACTTAATAAATCTTTTGCTCGCACGAATTACAGCGATATAACTCTCAGTTGCCTGTTCTTTGTTTATATTTTGACTTTCTCGAGAGTTTATTTGTATTTCTTATATTTAATTATTTTCTGCTCATAAAGTTTTGAGAATTAAATAATTTTTGTCTCTTGCAGTTTTTCTGTAAAGTTGATAGTATTTGAGTAAAAAATTATTCCAATTAAGACCAATATTGTGCCATTTTTGGTAATTAATATCTTGTTAACTATTGCGAAAATTGCAAAATGGTAGAGGACTTTTCGACTCAGTTTAGTCCGCTCTATCTACACAAAAATGATTGGCAAAAAAGGGACACCCTGTATAAGGGATAAAGAAACATGAACACATTCTAGATAACGATTTTAATAAATTTTAATAATTACATAACCCTCCCGTTAATATCAAAAATGATTTTAACGTTAAAAAAATCAAAATGTGTTTCAAACATGACATTTTTCGTAATATCTTTCCAGTATATTCACATATTTTCTTTGGAAATACGCTCATGTTGAAATCTTGATATTTTTTTCAAAATTTGAAAATTGGCACTTTACAGTAAAGCTGGAAACACAATAGACACAGGAAACAGGGAATAACGAGCCGTCCGATCAGAGCTCTGGGATATAATATCGAACTTATACCTCAAAGCTCTGATTGGACGGCTCGTTATTTCCTGTTGCCTGTGCATATTGCCTGTGTCTATTGTGTTTCACTATTGTGTTTCCAACTTTAAAAACGATAAAAACGAGTATTAGTCTAATTATTCATTTACTTTTTATTTTAAAAAATGCATGTTTCAATAATTTTATAATATTTTTCCATAATATATTAATGTTTATTAATAAATATTAATAATATACACTACTCAACAAAATTAAAGGATCACTTGTTTCACCCTACAAAAATAGGCAAATTTCGAGAAAGAATAATTTCGTCAAAAATCATCCTATCGAGATTTTTAAAAAAGCATTTTAAAGCTTGAAA
>NW_017300277.1:12625-13019 GCF_001594075.2 Trachymyrmex cornetzi
CAAAAAAGCAAATTAAAGGTAAAGATTCACTCTTTCGAAAGCTGTAAACCGTATTTGTGCACAATTTTTATCTGACTCTATGGAACATCGCAAATTTCGTAAAAAATTTTAAGATTTCATGCATCTTCATTTATGTTTGTATAACTTTATGAAACATGAGTAATACGGTTTTTTAAAGTACAGATTTGAAAAGTAGAGATTTCAAGCTTTATAATGCTTTTTTAGAAATCTCGATATGATAATTTTTGACGAAGCTAATTCTATCTTGAAGTTTGCCTGCTGCTTCTAAACAAAATTAAAGTTATTTAAAATCAGCGTTAACAAACCAAATTCAAAGAACCTCCGCAAGCTCCATGCAAAAAATGCCCGTTTTCGGTACCTCGATTTTTGAAAC
>NW_017300278.1:0-3747 GCF_001594075.2 Trachymyrmex cornetzi
AACCTCTCCTTGATCCCTTTACATTCTTCCTCTCTCTCCCTACTCTTTTTCTCTACCTTCTCTGTCCATTCCTTTACTTTATTTTCCCTTTCTATCCTTTTCTCTTCTAATCTCCTTATTTTCTCTTCTAGTCCTCTTATCTTTTCTTCCCAGAATCTTTCCTTGACTTTTAGACTTTCCACAACACTTTTTCTTTCCTCTCTTATATTTTCCATGAACGCCCTTCTTTCCTCTCTCATTAGCTTAATTTCTTCCCCTACGCTGTATTCTCCTTCTCGCCCTGCTCCCCGTCCCTCTACCCCCTCGTCCCCCTCATCCTCTAGTCTAAATGTCACCTTTTTTCCGCTGTCTGCATTCTTTGTCTCTGTCGTCAACTTCCTCTGCCTATAGTCTACCGTCTTTCCTTTCCCCGCGCCCCCTTGCCCCGACGCACCGCTCGTTTCTCTCGATGCCATAACCTCTCCCGTTCCTTTACCTACTCTTTCACCGCTCTTTCTCTGCTTCAATAGGCTCACCTTTATTTGTACCGCTTCTAAGCCCTTCTAACTTAATGATCCTCTCCTAAAACTTTTATTTTCGCCTCTATTCTAATTGTAAACGCTCTCTCAAACTCCGCTGTATTCACCCGCATCCATCTACACTCGCGCCACCTAACCAAGTCGCATTAATGATATAATAAAATTGCTTTTTCGATAGAATGATCAACCGCGTTAACTTCAATGGGAGCGTGTCAATCAGATCCGTATTAAATAGAAATTCAACCTTTAATATGGCGTTATATTCTGTTTTGCTCAATTCTCCTCCGTACTTCATCCTTCACAGGTATGAAGTGATGAAACGGCTTGAATTGCTCGGAACCATAATAAATTTCCTTGCCAAATGAACATCAACTATTCTGACATTTATTGTTACAATTACAGTTAATCGTATTAGCATTGACGCTAACAGCGAATTCAATAAATAGTTCATAAATTACTCAATCAAATAACTTATGACGTCACGAATTTACAAAGAATAATTCCTAATTCTATTTTGAAAGAACATTAACGAGTAGCATTAAGATTTTAGAGCAATTGTATTAAATTAAGATTTATAAGGAATTCTTGTAGCACGCGATTACGTCGGCGTTAGCGGTCTCAAGGCCCGTCTACAATACACGGAGTAAGAAGTAAGAGTAAGAAATTGACCAATCACAGTCGAATGTGAGAAGAATAATCGACTGTGATTGGTCAATTTCTTACTCTTACTTCTTACTCCGTGTATTGTAGACGACGCCTCATGGTTTGCCACTCGACCTGAGACGCGCGCGAATTCTGATCATACCTCCCCTACTCTAATAAACACTTTGCCACTCTCCCAATCTTATATCCTATCCGCATTCCGCCGCCGCGCTGGACTGCGTTTCGTTCCCCATTCCGTATCCACCAGCGACGCGGCCCCAAAATATAACGCAAGGATATTTGAGATGTTAACATTGGTTAACATCGCTCTCTTAAATAATTGGTGACGGTGGCGGGACGCGGCAGAGTAATTGCCTAACATAATTAGTGACAGGGAATCCGAGACGACCGGATAGATTAAATGAAATCGCTGCATCTTTAACGCAATGAAATAGAAATACGAAACTTCGATCCTGTTACACCTCGTGTCGTAACAACGTCGTATCAGTTTTTTACCGATTTCTACGATTTTATATTTTAAATAAGTTTCTAAATCTTATTTTATATTTTTTATTGTAAATAATTCGTTTGTTATTTTATCGAGTCGTGATCGGCATCGTATATAAGTTTAAAAAATTTCTGAAACATTGAATAATTTGCACAGTAATAGTAGAGTGTCTTAAATTAATTTATTAATTGAAAAATTAAATAATGTTTAACAAGATATTTAGTACTTTTAGCCAAAGCTGTATTTAGCACAAATTGTGTTTCATGATATTAAGAAAATTTGTATGTATCTTTATATAAAGAACATATGTATATAGAATATTTTATCAACCTTTATTTAAGTATGAATTATTAAAAAGAACAATGAAAATTGAGACATAATGATGGAATATCAAAAATACCCCACGCGAATAATTACTAATTACGTTTAAAAGAACCATGCAAGTAATATAGGATTGTGTCAGAGATGCCACAAAGCAAAACGCGAAATGTACGAATAATTGAATAAACCGTGAATATTTTTCATACGCGACAGTTGGGTATCCAAACGGCGAACAGTGAGGGGCGGGGGTGCGTGTCACGTGGCGAACAGGATGGGGGAGCGTGCCGCGCCGCGCGACACGGTGGTTGACTACGTCATCACTTCGGTATTCGCTCGGCGATCTCGGGATGAGATGAACGTGTTTTAATCGCATTAATTAATGAAAATTAGATATCTACAAACGCGAATTATGTAAGGTTGCCTAAAACTAAGGTGTGTATACACGTACGCGTACTAAGGATTAATAGGTTTTATTGCACGGTTTTTATTTTGTTTCTTAGATTAGATTCATTACGCACATACACAGCTCATGAATATTTTAGATATTTCATGTGTTCTCACATGTACGGTATAAAAATGAGATTCTTATTGTTAGATATTTTAAATTGTGGCTTTTTATCACTGTGAATCGTAAATAATTATTATAATTGTAATATATATCGAATTGTAGAAAGGATAATACAATAAAGAATAATATTAAAAAATTATTGTAATTTCATTAGCGAAATACAATAAAATAAATAGACATAAAAATAAAAAAATAAATACTTACCTGCAAAAACAGGTTACTATTAGTAGCTTGTTTTATGGGTGAGTATACTTACAAAAAAATGAGGACCGCCGATAAAATTGGCGGGGGGGGGGGAGCGGGGGTGGTGGAGGGCCTCTATAACTCATTTTTGTTAAATTATACCTTAAATTGAGAGAAAATATTGAATTTATTAAAAGTCTCTATACATACTATATTAATTATGTTTGGTAAAGACGGGTTGAAAATTTGCATAAAGAAACATAACTTCGTAATTTTATAAGATATTATAATATATGAGATAAATATTATCTATATATTATAAGACAAAATTCACTAAATTAACTTGTTTGAATTTTCAGTTTCGTTTATTAAAATTCAACTACTTTTATTTACATATATAGGAGATGCGAAATTAAAATTTTTTCGTTCAAGGCAACATTAAATTATCCCTCCTTCGGATGGTCGGTACGCTTCTATCCTGAGGATTTAGTACAGAGACGAACCACATTTATTTTTGATGATACAATTTTATCGATAGTGTCAGAAAATGTATTTAGTCACGTAGTTTCCAAAACTGCAGAAAATGGATGTACGGGCGATTTCGACGGAAACAGGAAAAAGGCCGTCATAGCCTCTCTCAGCGGTTTCTCTCTATGGCAATATCATATCCATGGCGCAATTGAATTTGTAATCAGCTTTACCGACCAACCAAGCCATCTCCGTCAAGTAGCGTGCTCTGCATCGCATTAAACGAACGCAACGTACGGTAATGACCGAATTTCAGCGGATTCAACCGAAGTGAGCGAGTCTTCGATCTTTGCTCGTCGCGAGCACGCATATCGCAATTCGCATCAATTCGTATCAATTCGCATGTTCAATCGCGCAGTCAGCGCAGCTGCGAACGGCTGACCGAGTGACAGGAAGACGAATAATATTTGATACTATATGGCGCCTCGTGCTCGTGCGGTTACTTGTGCCCGTGATCGGTAAACCGATCGGCGAGCCGA
>NW_017300278.1:3820-17789 GCF_001594075.2 Trachymyrmex cornetzi
CTCTCGCATGCAGCTGTAATACGTCAACGCGTATACAACTACACACGTGCGTTTGTGAGCGCGACCGCTGACGTTGACAGCTCGTTGCTGCTCTGCTGGTCGCTGCTTTCACACGTGCATACTCACGCTCGCGCGCGCACCGCGATTGCCGTTGATACGTCATAAGAACCGAGAGCACGCTGTCGAACGGCTCAGATTGTGTTTCGGAGCAGTGCGTATCGCACGTATCGCGAATATATCTACTAGCAAGAGAGTGACAGTCCGCTCCAACTTCTCTATCAATTCTTTACCCTCTGTCTCTCCATTTTTCCATCTGCCTTCTGCTCGTGTCTCTACATACGTGGCGAGACCTTGATAACATGTGCGGTAAGTACATTATACATACATTATAGCGAATTTGAAGCATCGTCGTCGTCGTCGTCGTCGTCATCGTAGCCGTCGCTTTCTCCGGCCGCGCCGTGCCGTGCCGTGTCGTGCCGGCTTGACGCGGTCGATGTGTAGTACCTAAATTCAATTTATTTATTCATGCGTGTAACGTTACGCACCCGTGGATTTTGTCAGGCAACGCGCAAGTGTCGTCATCGCGATAATTCGATTATCGTATTCAGAAAACGATCGTGTCGAATTGAGCGGCGAGATTACGCCCAGCTGCTGCGTGGAACATATCGAGACACTGGTTTCCACACACCGCGCCGGTATGCAATCGTCGAATTGTACATTGACACAACGAGATACCAACAAACGGAGTTATATATAAAAAAGAAAGATTTATCTTTCCATATTTCTTGTGTCAAAAATAAATGTAATAATTACACACAGAAGAGTTAAATAGTCATTAACGATACGTTATTATTTTTTGGCTTCCTTATGTATGTGAAATGCTGTTGATTTTAGCACATTATTACTCCGAGAGAGACGATAAATTGAAATCTTATTTATCGCTTAATGTAAAATATATTTTTAATTTCGTTATCACTTAGTATCGTAAGCGAATATATTTTGACGAGAATAATATGGATATTTTAATAATGAACTTCACTGAATATTTTAATATTTTAATTATTATTTATTTTGTATTTCAATATTTTATCTCTACTATACATGCATATACATATTTGGATATGTATTTCTTTCTAATTACTTCTGTTTTATTACCAAGATTAATAAAACTCTGAATATTTAAATATACAGTCTATATATTATTTGGAATAAACTTTGTTAATCGTTTCTATTTGGGTTTGAATATATTGGTTTTCTAATTAGTAATCATCAGATATCACGTTAGTTATAGATGAATATGTAGTATTTGCGATATAGCTATTCTTTATTTTTTATGCGCTTTTGCGAAAAATGCGTCACCTTTTTTTGCAAAACAATAAAAGAACGTGTTATAATACGTTCGGTACTGTAAATACGAGATCGAGCAAACACGTACACGTGTCATTGTAAGAAAGCCATTGTCATTGGGCTTCTAAACATCGAGCGATATGTGTGTTCTAATTTTAGACAAAATGTCAGTTGATTATTAATGAACGTAGTACGTTATATGTACTTTAACGTAATAGAGTTGCACATTTCAAAAAGCTACATCGCCTTTATATAAAAATTTTGTTGTAATTTTTATGCGTATGTATACATATGTACACACACACACACAAACAATTTTTGATATAATTCGTTATTTTTATACTTGGTAATAACAAAGTATGACATATCAATTTACGGCAATATAAACTGCTTACACATAAACAATTTCGATAATGTCGCCCATAAAATTAGATTGAATAACGATTTGAATAACGTAATGTAATAACGTAAATTCCTGTTTCTTGCGACAGTTTTTGCTTTGGAATAATTTTACGAATCTTTACGACGGCTTATGTGATTTTCATTGGAGATAATGTAATAACGTAAATTCCTGTTTCTTGTGACAGTTTTTGCTTTGGAATAATTTTACGAATCTTTACGACGGCTTATGTGATTTTCATTGGAGATTTCGGTGCGATCACTTTAGATGGTGTAACATCTTTCAATGGAAGCACGCCGCGCCGCGGTGGCTCGAAAATTCATTACGGGATTATGAAAGGATTTGCGCAAGTCTCGCGAGAGAGTCACGTTTTCGATTATGTTATTGATATAATCAACGAAAGTCTTTTTTTTTTAATTAAATATCGTGACAAGAGAAATTGCTTAACGGATATTAATCTTACCGGTATGATTAAAGATGTAAAAAAACGGCATTTTTGATCAAATATAAAATTCATGAAAAACCTTAGAATTCATGTTAAGTATGTAAAAGAAGAAATAGAATTCGTTTTTCTTGTTATATTTCGATACTTTTTAATACTTTTGTCTTTATAATTTTATATCGAAGCGGAAATATGTATTATTGGCTGTTGCAATTCTTGATGAGATGATGATAGATTGATAGGTCTGCTTGCACTCTTTGCTTTCAGCATCTGTGCCTTCTCTAAAAATTTTGGGGGATTTCAAGCAATGCGAACAGATCTAAACGACCTAAAAAAGATATCCGAGTAAAAAACTGTCAAAGTAAAAGGAAAAAAACCATTAATTTTTTTCCGAGTGTTTTACCCTAAAATTCTAGTATTTTTCCGTCATTTACATTTCTAGGTATGATAGTAAGTTCACTAACTTTTTATTTCTGAAATTAAAATTTGTCGCGTAGCTGACTTAATTATAAATTACTTTTTAAGTAATAATTAATTGGAATGATGAATATATAATAATCGAAGACTCGTGGACATCGGAAATGTCACGTCGGCGATGCATTGGTGTACGCTCTCGCGCAGGAATGTTATGGCACGTCATACGTTTTTCCCGTGGAATGTACGAGACATTGCTTCCTCGTGCGTTGACCTATACATAGATTGTGTGTGTTTTGGTATTTACCAGACAGCTCAACAGCGCTGAATATCCATATGCAATAACAGTCATGTTGGATTGCATCCTCTTCCGCTGAGAGCAAGTTTTAATGAAAATGTCTGTGGTAATTACGAATATGCTTAGTAAATCTGTTATTATCGATTTTTAGATGAAAAAAATATTTCATTTTTTAAAGAATTATTATTATTTTCCAAAGATTATTCAAATTATTTTCTAAATCTTGGAGTATAATGCGCCACAAAACATACGAGCGATTAATTTAAAGCTTATTCCTCAAATTTGGAATTCAAAACACTTGCATAATTGGAGCAGAGAATTTGCCCATTATTTTCCTGTGACTACAAATTTTCAGATGAAAAATCAACTTTAATAAGAAAATGATTCGAGCATGTTCTTGCATGCAACTATTCTTGTGCCACAGCGTATAATGGTTTTTTAGTGATATGTAATTTCCGATCTGATACGAAGCGATTGACGACGCTCGATTCAGTCGAGTGAAAGTCTCTTTTTCGAGGTGTGCGACATGAGCGAACCTGAGCGAACCTGAGGCGAGAGGGTGCAGCAACATAGCACAGGACAGTTACATATGACATTTAGACGCGACAGAGATATCCACCTTCGGCTCCTTTCTCCCCGGTTGTCCCCGCCACTTCGTTTGCTTCGCGAGATTCGATTGCTATGTACAAATTCTTTTACAAAGTATTCGAGCGAAAAGTGTCTAAAGTACTAAAACGTTTAGATTATTATTAGACGCATCTTGTAAGTACTCGAGTTTACTTAGTTCCAGTGTTATATTCAATACTTTAGTCTAATGTAGCATAAAATATCCTTCCTGTATTTTATTATACATATATAATCTTATATAAATATATCCTTATATAATAATTATATAATTTGTACATATAAGTATATTTATTATATTTTATATTGTATAAACGCGCGAACTTTGAATTGCTTTTTTTTTTAATTATCTTCAGATAGTGACAAGCAATTCAAAGTTCGCGCGTTTATACAATATAAAATATAATAAATATACTTATATGTACAAATTATATAATTATTATACAATAATAATACAATAATACAATATAATACAATAATACAATATAATACAATATAATACAATATTATACAATAATAATATAATTATTATTATACATTTTTTTTCTTCTTATATAGATATCTATATAAGAAGAAAAAAAGTGTAAAGCAGCAGGGTGCGTGTTAGTTGCTCGTCAATTAAGTTTGCTGTGTGATTGCCGTGAGGCTCATACGAATATCGTGGTCAGTAGGTCGGAAGGCCAAGTTCTTCGTGCTAGATGATGCTATCGCGATTATCCATCGACTGCCTCCTGGTCGTTCAACCGCGGTCTCGTTTATGCATGTCGGCTGTATTTCAATTGCCTTTGCGTCGCAATAAAGTTTTGACATTTTTCACATTAGACAAATATGGTCTTAAGCGTGATTTACACGGGCGACTTTTATTCGCTGCGAATAAAAGTCGCCAGCGAATTCTCTCGACTCTGCTGCTATTCGCTTGAAGTAAGCTTCTTAATTCGTCAGCGAATTCGCTGATGAAAGCTTCTTCTACACACGCTTGGTTTTTATTCGCTAGCGACTAAAATTTTGAAGTCGCAGCGTTGAGTGGTCGCTAGTGATCAAGTTATAGGATCAAGTTATAAGAATAATTGGGCACAAAACACAACAACGGCTCGAAGTATGTCATTCGATGACATGGTTATTCTCTAATGCTTATGGCTGAGTGGCCGAGACGTTTCGGAAAAATTCGTCTTTTTACGCTGACGACTTAAAAATTCGCTCTGGAAGAGCAGCAAGAAGCCAGCGACAAGCCAGCGACAAGCCAGCGACAAGCCAGCGACAAACCAGCGTCAAGCTAGCGACAAGCGTCGAAAGCGGTATTCGCCGCGAGTATACGCTAACAAGAGCAAACCCGCGTCTAGAAGAAGTTTTTAGTAGCAAATTCGCTATGACGTCATTAGACGCGGCTTCTAGCGAATAAAAGTCGTCCGTGTAAATCACGCTTTAGATACTACCAGCGAATGTCCTCAAAGAAAATAATTGGAAAATTTTTTATATCAATTCTCATGCTTATTTTTCATCATGCCATACGGAATAAGATATCGAAATAAGTCTGAATTTATGTCTCATTCGAATTATTTGCTCGCATTATATCTTGATTATCCGTCCGTTTAAAACAGAACAGAATAGAATAATATATATTTTTTATGCTTGACAAGTATTGCAGCATAGTATGACACCGTTTTGAAAATGCATATTTGTACTGTTTTTCTAATCAAGATATGATAATGAATTGTAATTATATATGATCACGCAAGAAAAAATTATTGATAATATGATAATATGGAAGGGATATTTTAACAAGGGAATTGCTCAGAAAGAATACTGTCCAAGAGGGAGAGGGCTATATTCCTTCTCATAAAATTATCTCTATCAATATTAATTCTGTAGCATGACAATGATATATGACATTGCTTCGATAGAACACAATGATAAAAGTTTTTGAATATCGCCCCTTTCAGATATATCCGGCAATTCTTAATTATGCCGATTGCCGTGTTGCTCGATAAGAGCTTCTTTATCACTAGATTGTTTATCATCTGATAATCTGATCACTTTTATAGTTGATTTCCGTAAATGTATATAAAAGGAAGAAAAATTGATAATAAACTCGTGCGATTTCTTCTATCGCTCCGGATATTCGTATCAATCACTGTAGGAAAACTCTTATCGTTCAGTATGATTAGAGTATCTCTTCAAGTCTTACTAAAGTTGATTGTACAGTCTTTCTCAGAGAGAGAGAGAGAGAGAGAGAGAGAGAGAGGGGGGGGGAGAGGGAGAGCTTTTTTTATTTCATGACGGTATAAAGTTTTGTAGCAGAATATGGATAATGGATATTTTTCAGGAAATAGCATGTCTAAAACGTTTGCTTTTTATTCAATATATTACGAGACAAAAAATATTTTAATTCTTATCACTAAGATAATGGAGTTGTAAAAGAGTAACACTCAATAAGCGCTAAATATTAATGTTACTATTTTTATTACTATCTTACTTTTACACATGATTATTATACACGATTATGATACATATCGATGTTTACTCACGCACTTGTATAGTGTAATAACGTTTTATTTGCATTTTCATTACTGATGACGCAAATACCTTCTGTTGAATTGATAGTTCTATTTCCGAGTCAATTTAATATGTTCTTGAAAAATGACGATTCTTTAAAGTTTAATGAATAAACAGATGTAATAAATTATTTGGTTATGACTATTATTAATATCGCAATCAACAAGATCGCGTTTATCTAAGGGGAGGGAGAGTTACAAAAATATTTAGGAAACTTCCGAAGTGAAATCAACTGAAATAAAAGCAGGATCATTAGGTGCGTCTAAAATGAATACAAAATCTTTCTTATCTATACACACTAGAATATCACACTTCGTTCACAGTCATTCTAAGTTATGAATCAGTAATCTTATCTGGAAATGAAAAAAGTTTTGTTTTCTTTATATGTAAGATTGTCAATTTTTTGTAAATATGTAAATATCAAATTTTATTATAAAATTTATTACAAGAGAAGACGTTTAAATTATTAAAATTTTTTAAATAATTTAAATACGTACTTGTTTATACTTTATTGTGCTCGATTGCACTCGAAATGTATGTAATTTCATCTGATTAGCATTGGAATGTTATGCATTGTTATAGTACATTGACAATGCTATCGGATATCTACCTATGTACATTGAAACGATAATAAAATAGTTTCTTATAAAGAATAACTCGCTCAAATCGATATATTCTGATCATATTGCACAGTCTAATTGCAGAGCATACTGTGTGTGGTGTTCGATCTATACATATAATAAATACTAAATTATTAGCTGAAAAGATTTGAGAAACTTCAACTTTCATTTCCAACTGTAACAGTTTTGCTAAATATTTTATTGTTATCATTATTCGATTAAGGTTATTAGAACGGCATTTTGTAAGTTTAAATTTCTAAATTCGTATACGAGAACCTCTGGTTTAAGATAAACACAAATTTCTATTCTTATTCAGAATTCGACGATGTATATAAAGACACAGTCCGCGGTAACGATAATCGCGATGTGTCTGAATCTCTCGTTTAGCCTCACGCATATAAACTTTCCCTTTCACCGGCGTGCGTGTGTCTTGAATTACCTGTTCTCTCTTGTCATTAGGCCAACCGGGATCTCCGGCCTTCCCTCTCAAACATTCACGGGTATCAGCTTTTTGCATTTTTGTAACGTCCCATCGTTCGGCATCGTTGATGGATATCCGACAGTGGACATCACATATTTAATATTTTTTTATTTTGAACATTAAATTTAATTTTGTTTTTATTTTAATATAAATTGTATGTCAACTTCATATTTTAACTAACAATATATCATATTTGTACGTTATAATTATTTCATATGATTACACTGAGAAAATGTTCTGATACCAGCAGGAAGTACAAACCAAACAAATTTTGACTCGTAATTGAATTTCTGATTATCTCGAATGTTTGATAAGTCTGATTTGTATCTTTCTGATTGTACAGACATCTACTAGAATTCCAATTAATGCAATGAGACCTTTTTTCCAGTGTATAATGTAGTATAATATTAATTTTTGCAAAGTTTTCTTTAATATTATTGTTTCAATTGTAATATTAATGCGTTAATGCAACAAGAATGCAATTTTTGAACATTTTTTTTAATATAAAAATATAAATAAAATTGTTCTTTGAAATTAGAAAAACAAAGGAAATTAGGTTTTCTATATTTAGCACTCTTTAAATGGGCTGTATGACGTACGTTTTTGCGTATCCAGTCTCTCTACGAATCAGCATGCTAATAAAAAAATTAAAAACAACATGAAAGGTTTTATTGTGATATTTCTCCACGATCTTTTTGTTCTTGGATAAATCAAATTTTTCCGCATTCTCTCGCGAATATGGCCTTCAGGATCAAGAGGCGATACAGAAATCAATGAAATTAAGAAATCATCTATTGTTGCCTACCACGAATGTCTTTGATTTTCTTTGACTGATCGAATATACTTTAGAGAAAAGCAGAAACGAATTTATTGTATTTTAAAATGGATTCTGCAAGAATAAATAAAAAAATATTCAAAAACGTTCGCGTTAGACGACGGTCTATCTCTTAATTTCACTGTCCAGCGTCTCTCAATTCCGAAGGTCACATCTATGAGAGATTGTGGGAAGAGAAATTCGGTCATTTGGAAAAAGAAAAAGTAAAAAATACATAGAGGTTAATGTAATAAGAAATGTATGTGTGATTATAATCAATAGATCAAAGTTAAGTGTATAAGTACATGCATATATGCTATTTTTTATTGAAGCAATTGAACCGTACAAGGATATAGAAAAATTACACAATAATACGATATGCTCTGAGAGAGAGAGAGAGAGGGGGGGGAGGAAGCGAGAAGAGAGAAAGACAGATATAGTGATAACTAAATTGAAGAAAAAATCAAATTATAAATTTTAAGAAAAATTTTATCATATGAATATTATTAATTACGTCTAATTATAGGTCCTAACTATATAAACACGCAATT
Source organism: Trachymyrmex cornetzi (assembly GCF_001594075.2). NCBI lineage: Eukaryota > Metazoa > Arthropoda > Insecta > Hymenoptera > Formicidae > Trachymyrmex > Trachymyrmex cornetzi. The sequence goes on from NW_017300278.1 coordinate 12,365, forward strand.
TTATGGTCGTCGAATACGTTAGATACTATACATGAAGATTATTGATTAATAATGAATGATTTACATAGCAATAACGGAAGGTGGACTTTAACATTTCTTATTATCAATGATATTTTTTAGTATGGTTATGTTTTTTTATCGTGATGATCGATCCAAGTAGTAATTATATTTTTAAATCCCCAGGAATTTTTGCTTATCTAAATTACTTGACGCCGAAAAGCAGAAAGGAGATCTTGGAACTGTTGGTTGTTGGCCTAAAGAGATTAGAATATCGAGGATATGATTCTGCAGGTAAGTCAATATACCTAATCTCGAAACCTCTTTTTTCGTAAAAGATAACGTGCATTTACGAAAGCTTTATAGGTATTTCAGGATAAAAAAAACGGAGAAAAAATAAAGCAGCAACGGAAACTATTCACTTTGATAGACTGTATCTTATAAAAAAATGCAGGATGTTTATGAAAAAATAAAATTTATAGAACGTCTGTCGTATTTAAAAAAGTGATTCTATTCACAGTCTTATACATAGGTATATTATAGCTCTATATATTAGATATATATTGTATATTTATGGTTTTATATATTATAAAAAAACATGCAACGTATGTAGTATTCTTGTAATTTTTTCTAGAATTTGTAAATAGAAATATAATTGCAGCTTTAAATATTGTGTAAAACCTCGAATATCTACCGTGGTAAAAGGATAGTTGTTCGCAATTCAAATTAGATTCCATCTGCATTCAATTCAGCTACTCTATTTCTTTCCATTCGTTTCTCACTTTGATTTGTGATTCGATGATTCGAAGAAGAAGAGAAAGGAAGAGAGCTTTCCGGCGAATAAATGAAAGAGGCGACACATGTCGTATCGGTTCATCGGAATTCCTTCAAGAGGTGTTCTTTTGCAGGCGTTGCCCTCGACAGTGCGGATGGCAAGGACATCGCGATTATTAAGAAGCAGGGAAAGGTCAAGGCTCTCGAGGAGGAAATATTTTGTCGTAAGTGTCGGTTCAAATTGTCAGACTTGGCCATTTGGTGCATTTCTTGCGCGTCGCGCGATCGCTTTTGTCGTCGTCGCGCAAAAAGAAATACACGAGTTATTCGTCGTAAAATCAACGATGTTATCTTCGCAGGTACCAATCTTGACTTCGAATCGGAAACTCAATACCACGTTGGCATCGCTCACACGCGATGGGCGACCCATGGTGTTCCATCGGAGGTAAATGCCCATCCTCAGCGCTCTGACAGCGAGCACGCCTTCGTCGTTGTTCATAATGGTAATGCTCCTAATATATATGTATGTATGTATCTCGTGCCGAAATTTTTCTCTCCATTCTTCACATACCATCATCTTGAATACAGGTATCGTGACGAACTACAAAGAAGTTAAAACTCTGCTGCAACAGAGAGGATACGTGTTCGAAAGTGATACCGATACTGAAGTTATTGCCAAATTGATCCACCATCTCTGGGTACAGCATCCCGCGTATTCGTTCCGTGAACTCGTCGAGCAGGTTGTTCAGCAATTGGTAAGAATTATTGGTGGGAAGGACGAGATAAAAGTTTTCTTCTTCATAGAAAAATATAATATATTTTATTAAATCTAAATGTAAACTGTTCTATATGATTATCTTATGATTTTTTTTTTATTAAAATGTTATAAAATAATAGTCCAAGTTTTTAATAATAGTTCAAAATAATCCAAGGTAAGATAATAATGGGAAAATTATTATTTTAGGAAGGAGCTTTCGCACTTTGTTTTAAAAGCAAGTATTTCCCAGGCGAGTGTGTAGCTACGAGGCGAGGATCACCGCTTCTCGTTGGTATCAAGACAAAAACGAGACTGGCTACCGATCATGTGCCTATTCTCTATGGAAAAGGTAAGCCTGAATATCGCGAATCGATCCAATTTCAATCCACGCCACGAGAAATGAAAGGAATATTCCTGACCACTATCAAGCGTTAAGTATCGAAATCGTAACTATCGATCCAAATATCGTCTGGTGTTTATTAATATAAGCGTAATATTTCGAGAGGCAAAGAACATTAGGTACATTTCTCCTTACGTGATAATTAATCGGCGAAAGAAAACGCATGAAGGCGTTTGCATTTTATTGCTCTAAGATATCTCTTATTTATCTACTTATAGTGTCGATCTAGTGTCGACACAATTCTACGTTCGAGAGAAAGGCGACTAATAATAAATACTTACAACTGACAACTAACTAAGCATGCGCTTTTTTCATTAATCCAAACTACAAGACATTCAATATGGAAATAAACATGCGATTAAACTATCTGGCTTCATTATTTATGTTGTCATCATGTACACATACACATACACGTACACACACACACACATACACACATCTTGTATTCTGATATTATATAGCATACTGCAACTAATCGAAAGTATTATATCAACGGTAATTTTTCGCGCGATATTTATCGATACATCGCCGCATACGTTTGTACTTATATCATAAAATCACATTTTACTTTTCAAGATTCACAAGTTAGTTTTGATCTTATTAAATAATTAAATATAGTAGTAGATGTAATTATAAACAGAAATTAATATTTATTTTTATGCTTGCATTTTTTTTTGCTTTTTTTTGTCATTTTGTCCATCAATACCGTAATTGTTCGAGTAGATGCAAAATTGTTAATTTAAATACCTCCTTTTTAGACTTCGGCAAGTTGCATTGCACGTAAGCTCTCTTTCCATACGAGTTTAATATGGATTATTATATAAGTGTTTCTTTTGCATGAACATCTTCCGGTTATGTTCTACAACTTTTCATGCCGTCAGACGATCTTCAATGCGCAATAAACAAAGGTATATAATCTATTATACTAAACTTATCTCGATTTCTGTCCTCGGCATTGGATCTCCCGTTGTAACGAGAGTATAAAACACGGTTTTATATTACGACGTGTGACAAATCGAAATGTTTCTGGTCGATATCATTCATATTGATCCATTTGATTATCATTACGAATAATTACTGTCGAACGTGTTATTTTATCCCTTTAGAAAGATCCAGTGGTTGAGGAAATGCCTAAATCGATATTTCTTACGATTCTTATACAACTATTTCTGATGAAAATTTATTGCTAACACTTGCCGATCTCAATGATCGCATTCCGACGTCGCGTCTTTGGTCTTTTGTCATTCACAGGCTGTTAGCCAACGTTCGTTTCGCTTTAACACAGTAACACACACTCTCATTCGCTCGCTAATTGGCATATTTCTATTTTCGTTTCAAGTGAATAAATTTTGACACAGATCGACCTGCTTATGAGACAAGACTTTTTCATAATTTTTTTCTTGCAAGTCCGCGAACGTTATGATAGTACACAGATATTTATTTTTTTCAAACGGTTTTGCAAGAGCGCAAGTTTTGATATTAAAAATAATTAAATTAAAAATATCTGATATATGTACGTATCTTTTTAAAATTAGATAGAAATAAATGAATTTCAACAGCTGCGGCGAAGTATAGAAAAGATTACAGCATTATTACTTACCGTAACAGAGTGAGATAAATTCCCACCTAATTGTTACATGTAAAAGTCTAAGGGATTAATTATTGGATAATATTCCTTGATAAGAGCCTTCAAAACAATGAAAATAGTAAAACACAGTATACATTTTACATTTACAAGAAGTTGCGGCTTTTATACGATACATATGTGATAACATGTTTCTCGGGAAATTTTGCGAAAAGTGTATAATATACAAAGAAAATTAAGATTGTTTTATATATAACAAAATACATTTAACATTAACATGAAATACAATTTTGTATTTTTAAAATAATTTCTGGATAGCTTTATATGAAATAAAATAATTAATCTAAAATTATTTCTTTTTTAAATATAATCTTTAACAATAGATATTAGAGGAAATTAATAAAAAATAATATCTTATCCAAAAAATTAACATATTTTTTAAATTAATGCTCATTGCTCGCTCTTTGTGCCGCACCCAGCTCATTCGTTTCATTGAGTTTATGTTTGTCGTTATATCAATCATTATGCTATTATCGTTGTGGCATTATTTGTGCGCTAATCGTTTTTGTTTTCTTTCTCGTTTTCCTTCTTCCCGCGTCCCAATCTGTGCAGAAGGTGAAGCACCATCTCAAGGTAATACGTTATGTCAAGTTTAAGCCTCTCTCCGCTTACTATCTATGCCCGATTAACTGTTTCGGTGAATTGATTTACTGATTACGTAAATAAATATCTATTTGTAATTAGTCCTTTTTAACTACAAGCGCTTGGCCGTATTTCCGATTTTTAGGGGTATAGACGATGGCTGGATGGATGATGAACGCGCAATACTGCGCTCGCTTCCCGTACGTATACTATGATCTTCCTATTGCGTATAATTTACAAATTACTTCCTGCTTTCCGCTTGTAACAGATTCTGCCTATCCAAAGTTTGATGTAGAGGAAAATATAACATACTCTCGGGATATGTATATTTTATTTCTACTCGCTACTATGAATAATTGTCGCTATACTATGCCTATTTCATAAGTGTACATTTCATTAAATGTTGCTAATTTTATATATTGATCATCGTTATCATTATCGATCACATCATGGCATTATATATATATATATATTTCTGTCCAATTTGTCGTCGCGATGGTATCATTCTCATTGTTTCGCAGCGAGCTATTTATTAACGTATTTGGATATAATTAACATTCCAAATTGCGAAATACGAATATCTAAATTGTACGAATTACTATTTTTGTTGTTTGTATTCATTATATGTATACGTATTCATTATATGTATTATAAGGTGCGTTCCGTATCGCGCATGATGTGCATGATGCATCCATTGTCCTTGTTTAACATTTGATGAGCAACAAGGATAAACGATGCATTATGCGCATCATGCGAGAAACGGAACGCACCCTATATTATAATATCATATGTTGCGCCAATCTGGTGTGGGGCTTATAGAAAAAAACAAGTAAATAAATTAATATGTACTCTTATTTTCTCACATTGTACAGCCATATCGATTTATAATATATGAAAACGAGAATCGTTAGAAAATCTTTGCTTGTTTTATATATATGTCGAAATAAATTAGATTTTTTTTTATTACCAAAAACTTTTTTGTTACCTCGTATTAGTAAATACATACACAGTAAAAAATCGTGCGTTTATATGTAGAATTTTTCTTGTGTTACCACATTTTGATTATTACTTCAATGTAAAATAAACATACAACTGGTATGTTATTATTTTTGTAACATTTTGATGTGTTAGATTCATGTCACCTTTCTAACTTAACAATTGCGTATGTCAGTTAAAAATGGAATATTATTTTGAGTGTTTTTAACACAATTGTTTCAATTAATCTATATATCTCAAAGTCAATTTAATATCTAAGAATTTTTTCATTCAC
>NW_017300278.1:17918-26784 GCF_001594075.2 Trachymyrmex cornetzi
AAATGTAAAGTATTGTGTCAATTATTTAACATTACTAATTCGTTAATAAATAACACAAGACGAATGAGTTACTTTAACTTAAAATTTAGAGTGGATCTTCTGGGACATGTAAAAAGTATTAAAATTAACATTTTCTTTTTTACTGTGTATATAATTCAATGTGTAGGGGAGAGTGGTGTCGGTTGAAACAGAGGGTCAATTGTAACATTGACCGCAATAGCTGTATCTATTGACGAAAGGCTGAACTGCATGCACGGTTGCATACCGTTAACAGACATAAGTCATTGACGAAAAATTGAGTGGCCATTCGCAAGTGCAAACGTAGCAGCACCTATTTTTGTTAAATCAAGGTTAGATTGTAAACTTTGTTACCCGCCATTATTTTAGTGCAACTCGTTCCACAACAATTTGTAATACGACGATACTGTGTGATATGAATATATGAATATCAAGCTTTTTGCAGTAAGGTATATATCAATTCAATTTATTGTTTACATGTAAGTTTAATGGGTATAAAATCGAAACAAGCGGCGGTGGTTGCAAAAGTAACAATCACAGTAGTGTCGATTGTAACATGAGTAATTATTTAGAAGACGTTCCTCATCATCAATTTCAATGAAATTATGCTCACATTCGAAGCGTTTTTGCATGAAACGAAAGAATCTGGCAGTAAAATGTTGTGCTCAGTCCGACGAAGTGAGATATTAATCATTAAAGTTAACTGTTGTTAGGTTATGAAATCTGTCACAGCGATGGTATAAAGGGTTACACAAATTTTCTATTTTATAAACATAAATTCATTGCTTTAAAAACAAATTCTCTGCTGTAAAAACAAAAATTATATAGAAAATAATTTGTTTATTAGCATAGTGTTGATTATCATATGGATATATTCACAATGTTTTTGTGTTACAATCAACACCCTGGGGTGATACAATTGACACCACCGCGGTGTCAATTGTAACAAGTTGCGGCGATGCCATTAATGATAAATATCATTTATAATTTGTTACTTTTTTAAATTGATGTTTCGGTTTTTGAAGAAGCTTCACAAATGGTTATCGAGTTAAAGCAGTCTGTTAGATGTGTTGCAAAGAAATTCAACATTTGCCATGTATCGTTGAATAGGTTTATGAAAAAGAAGTTGACTGGAGAAACTGTTTCAATAGGTTATCGTCCACATAATAAAATTTTTTCGGACATGCAAGAAAAAATGCTTGTTGAATATTGTACAGAAGCGTCATCCTTCTATCATGGACTTTCGACTACAGATTTGCGAAAACTTGCCTACAATTTTGCAAAAGAAAACAAACTGAACTTTCCGGAAAAGTGGGCTTCTACTGGGTATGCCAGTAAAGATTGGTATATAGCTTTTATGAAGAGAAATCCACAATTATCCTTACGTAAGCCTGAAGCAACAAGCCTAGCGTGTGCTATGAATTTTAATAAAGCTAATGTCAACAAGTTTTATGATAACTTAGCTAATGTTATGGATCGTTTCAAATTTGAAGCACAGAACATTTATAATGTGGATGAAACCGGCATTACTACTGTCCAGAAGCCTACTAAAGTTATTTCTGTGAAAGGGACAAAACAGATTGGTTTTGTTACTTCACAAGAGCGCGGGACATTAGTTACACTCTGTATTGCTGTAAATGCAGTCGGCAATTCAATTCCGCCCTTATTTATATTTCCGCGTAAGAACTTCAAAGATTATTTTATCAGAGATGGGCCTTCAGGCTGTATTGGAACTGCTAATAAATCCGGATGGATGCAGGAGGATGAGTTTATTATGTTTATAAAGCATTTTGCAAAGCATACACGACCAAGTGAAACCAATAAAGTTCTGTTATTGTTAGATAATCATTCCTCGCATTTATCTATCCAGCTAATTAACTTCTGTCGAGAGAATTACATCACTCTGCTATCTTTTCCACCACATACATCGCACAAATTGCAACCATTAGACAGAACCATTTTTGGTCCCTTCAAAATGCATTATAACTCAATGTGCGATCAATGGATCCGCAACAATCCTGGAAAAAGAATAACGATTTACGATTTACCAAGCATAGTTAAAACAGCTATGCCACTTGCTGCGACGCCAGCAAATATTATGTCTGGATTTGCTTGCACTGGTATATGGCCCTTCAATGATCGTATTTTCAGAGAAGACGAATTTGCTCCATCGTTACCAACCGACGTGCCTATGAAAACACAAAATGAAGATGCTACAAATTTTACAAGTCAAGACAATGACAATCCAAATGCGTCCACAGTTGCCGATCTTTTACAATTAAGTACTTCACAGTCATCAAATGTTATAACACAAATCTTCCGTTCTCCAAGTGATATAAAACCATTACCGAAAGTTACACAAACAAAAGGGAAACAAAAGAACAACAGACAGAGAGGTAAGACATCAATTTTGACGGATTCGCCTGAAAAAGAGGCAATAGAAGAAAAAAAACGCATTAGTGATTTGAAGAAGGATAAAAAAAAATTAAATTTAATAAAGAAACAAAAAAAATCAATTAAAAAACCAGTGAAAGGAACATGTTCAAGAAAGTCATTTGAGACGAGTAATGTTAGTATCGAAGAAAATGAAGATATTTGTTTGGTCTGCAATGGGTCTTATAAAGAAAGTCAAGAAGATTGGCTTCAGTGCACAGAATGCAGGAAATGGGCACATTCAACCTGTGCATATAACGATCGATTTTTCATTTGCTTTAATTGTTTGAACGACTGAATATTATTCATCATTAACAACAACAAATACTTTTATTTTCAATGTTTGAAATCTGACAGTTATTTTTCTGTATTTATTTTATTTTTTGTATTTTTTCAATGTTGTTTATTAGCATAGTGTTGATTTTCATATGGATATATTCACAATGTTTTTGTGTTACAACCAACACCCTGGGGTGATACAATTGACACCACCGCGGTGTCAATTGTAACAAGTTGTGGCGATGCCATTAATGATAAATATCATTTATAATTTGTTACTTTTTTAAATATCTATTAAGTTGAAATTAATGCCAAAGGATATATTTGTTTTCATAAAAAATTTCAATTTTTTCTTATTTATAATAAATTGGTTAGCTGCAAAAAAAAATATTTTTTTGTTACAACCGACACCACTCTCCTACAGTTCACTTTTAGCGAAGTTCTTATAGCAGTTGATTAGATTTAGAGCTAGTAGTAATTTATGAACTCATAACTTAAAACTATTAATTTATAAATCAAAAAAGAAAGTGACATTTTATTATCTGTCATAATGGGGCATACGAAAAATGTATTCTGATAGAATGCAAAAAAGAAAAGTCACATTGTTTCTCGTTTCTGACATCATAATTCGATGTAATTGCAATGAGAAAATAGAAGTTATAACATAAATTTAGTACAACTATAACAATAATTGAGAGAAAATTACTAATTAACTGTTTTTAATTATATTTATCTTAAATATTTTAGATATCAACTTTGATTTTTTTTATCACTAACACTGGTGCAAAATGAACAATTACTACTCGCAATAATATATGTAATATAAAATTTTTATGTATAATGTATAGAAAAATATTATATCCTGATATATAATATCCCCCTGGTTTTGTATTGCATACGAATGGTTTTTTATCAGCCTTTATTTAATATATTTCTTTTACTCATATTTATTATATTCTGAGAAATTTTTTGATAAAATGGAGAGTTCTGTGTAGCAGAATCTCATTCCGTTGTATAATATTGTCTTCAATAGTGCATTGTAAAAATCAAAAGTTGCAAAAAAAGTATTTTATTATTAAAATAAATTTTTTAAATATTTTCATAAAATAAAACAAAGACTCAATCTTTGCGCAGATCATCGTCCGCATGGCAGAAATCCAGAACTCCCGGTCATGCCGCGTAGCGAGAGCACATCCGAGTTTCAACCTCTTGAGGATAAAGAGGTCGAATATTTCTTCGCTTCCGATGCGAGCGCAATAATCGAGCATACAAATCGCGTGATATTCTTAGAGGTGCGATTTGACACCGAATTTTATACCGAATTTTAGACAAAATCATCAAAAGTTATCTTATGCGTTATGTCGATAGGATGACGATGTGGCGGCTGTTAAAGAAGGCGCGCTGAGTATTCATCGTCTTCGTCGTTGCATGGACGATCCTCACGCTCGTGAGATTACGACACTGAAAATGGAGATTCAGCAAATCATGAAGGGCAATTACGACTACTTCATGCAGAAGGAAATTTTCGAGCAACCAGAGTCGGTGGTGAATACTATGAGAGGACGTTTGAATTTTCAAGACAACTCAGTCACCTTAGGCGGAATTAAAGTATCGTCTTATTAACGATTTTTCGTAAGTGTTTCGGGGGAAAAGAGTTTGATATTAAAAAGAATACTTTTTCCGCACAGGATTACATTCCTGAGATCAAAAGATGCAGACGTCTTATGTTAATCGGTTGCGGTACGAGCTATCATTCTGCCATAGCTACGCGACAGCTTCTTGAGGAACTGACAGAATTGCCAGTGATGGTTGAGCTTGCATCTGACTTTTTGGATCGTAATACCCCAGTCTTTAGAGACGACGTCTGCTTCTTTATTTCTCAATCAGGTAAGGCAGAAATATAATGTAAATAAGAAAAACAAATAAATAAGAAAAAATTTAAGTTTGACAAATAATATCGTTTTAACGATATTAAAAATTACTGAATTGTATATACACAAACACAAAATGGAGTTATTGTTATTTTTATAACGATAGGCGAGACAGCTGACACATTAATGGCACTACGTTATTGTAAAAGCCGCGGAGCTCTTATCGTGGGTATAACTAATACAGTTGGTAGTAGTATCTGTCGTGAATCTCATTGTGGAGTGCATATCAACGCTGGTCCCGAGATCGGTGTAGCAAGTACGAAAGCTTATACCTCGCAATTTATCTCGCTTGTAATGTTTGCACTGGTAATGAGCGAGGACAGAATTTCTCTTCGCGCGAGACGCTTACAGGTACATTCACATCCAGGGTATTGTACTTTTTATTTTTAATAAAATGTAATTAAATCTTACGCACATTTTTGTTACGCAGATTATCGAAGGATTAAAAAATCTCGATAATCTTATTCGCGAAGTATTGAAGCTCGATGATAAAGTGAAGGAGCTAGCCAAATCTTTGTTTCAACACAAGTCCCTATTGATCATGGGCCGTGGATACAATTTTGCTACGTGCATGGAAGGTGCACTCGTAAGTAGGCGATAAGAAGCGATAATAAATTTCTTTGTAATTAACGTTATTATGACTAATTCATACATATTTGCAGAAAGTAAAAGAATTGACATACATGCACAGTGAAGGAATTATGGCCGGTGAATTGAAGCATGGTCCGTTAGCTCTCGTTGACGATTCTATGCCGGTAATTATGATTGTAATGAGAGACCCAGTGTACGTGGTAAGTTTAATTGAGCAAGTTTTTAATATCCGGCTGCTCTCAATAATATAATAGGCGAGGAATTTCAAAGAAATATAGGAACGTGGCATATGTCTCTCAATTCAATAATTTATTTTATAGAAATGCATGAATGCACTTCAGCAAGTTACCGCGCGGGACGGTAAGCCCATTGTTATCTGCGAGGAAGGGGATGAGGAAACGAAGGCTTTTGCCGATAGAGCTCTCGAGATACCTAAAACCGTCGATTGCCTGCAAGGAATTCTCACCGTCATTCCCATGCAGTTATTGTCTTTCCACATAGCGGTTTTGCGTGGTTGTAACGTTGATTGTCCGAGAAACTTGGCGAAATCAGTCACGGTTGAGTAAAGATCGAATGGATTGTTCCATGAAATTCTTTGGGATTACACAAATTTGCTAACGTGATTGCTATAAATTTTTCTTAAGCTATACGAGAGTTATGGATAGAGAAGATAAGTAATTATAAATATCGGGGAAATTAATAATTGAATAAAACACACACGCGCAACCGGCGTCAGAGGAGAATACGTTTTTATCTTTTAAATCTTATTAAATTCATTTAACTCGTATTGCTTATTCGCGATTTAAATTTATATGACGCTTGATAATTGTTTTATCAAAGCAAGAAGATAATACAAAAAAATAATAATTAGAAACGTATGTCAAGTCCTTTTTCAGAGATGACGAATCAATTAAGGATTTGCTCATATGTCTTTCATCAATATTATGTTGCGCAATATTGATTAATGCAAACATTTCTCTTTGACAAGAGTAAAAAAGAATTCTTAATATATATGATTTCAATGCATTTAATATACATATTTTAACTCTCATAACATTTAGTGTAGTTTTTAAATATAATTGTCGATTAATCAATGCTTTTGATAGGATATGACGCGATACACAGTGTAATTTTTTTCTTGATCGAGTTAAATTTAGAATTATAACAGAAATTTTCGTATTCGATAATTATTATATTTAATGGATAATACGTGCGACATAGAAATGTAAGTACGTATATACACGTACATGTATACGTGTATGCGATAAATACCACAAGATATGTCTAAATGAATTTTTAGCACATACGAGACAGACAAATTTTCCGTTTTTACACAAAACTTTACACATTCAAGACGAAACAGAGATTATTATCTCGTTTTATCTTTGAACGGCGATTAATGTATTATACACAAATATGCAATAGTGGTTTTTTTAGGACACGTATTTTTTTGATAAATCTATGTCACAAGTTTGTAAATTTAATCAAAAAATATATAATTACTACTTGATTTATATACAATAAATTTTTCTTTAAAACAGTTAATGCTCTCATATTTTGTGATCTTATTTAATTCAAGATAATGTAGATGAGACATATATGTATAACAAATGATTGTTTATTAAAGCAGAATATTGTCGTTATAACTAAAAATTATATAAAGTATTTTTTAGAAAGAAAGTGGGAAAGGGGCAGAAAGAGAGAGAGAGAGAGAGAGAAAGAGTAAAAAAAGTTACGATGGAACTTTTACGTGCAATTATTTCCATTTTATAGAATACGACATTTTAATTTTAATTTGCGTTAAAGTAAGCGTTTAGACAAATATTTAAAATAATTATAAAAACACGAAATAATAGGATATAATAGAAAATAGGAAAAACAAAACGTATTGAAAATTATTATTTGTGAAAATTCAATGTACGATATACTAATAATCCTTTTATCTTTCTTTTAAAATTTAGAAAAAATCTAAAGTAAGAAGATACTTATTAAAATTTACATTTTCTTCAGCGTAGATTATTAAAATTTCTAGATTTTATCAGAGATGTTACACTTACCTTTCAAAATTATTAGCAGATTTAAGATTCCGATGAACATCTGATTGTTAATATTTTTATATAGAAATGCTTATTAGCATCAAACATTATTAAATTGTTCGTTAATTTAATAAAATGATATTATTACTCTGATTTTTCTCATGATTGCATTACGAAAAAATCGAAAAAAATTTCGGCGCGCAGTATACACAGAATCAGATACGTAAGTATATAAATTCACACAAATATTTAAGCATTAAGATTCGTTTTGACCGAATATAAGAATTCTCTTATTTTTAATTAGACTAATCTTTCATGTCGGTTTGAACGTGTGCCAAGGTGACGAGCAAAGCAGAGCAAAGTGACACCAAAGTCGAAGACGGTCACTTGGGTCGAACGCGCCAGTAGTAAATCTCGTGTTTACGTCCGACACGCGGACGCGCGCGGCGCGGCGCGGCGCGCGCATGCGCAGGCACAATTTGTATATCGACAAACGACGCCATAACTGCCACGGCTCTCTTGGCGGAAAACGTTTGAACGGACGACAATAATAATAACGCGTGATCTTACGGCACTAGCGCGGTGAATTCGGTTAACAATTGATTCGTCGGAATTCACGGAAATTCGATTCGACGGGAAAACCCATCGCGTTGTCGATTTCGTATCGTAACTATCGATAAAGTCCTTGAGTAAGTTATTCGGCGTTCCCGACATGATGGCTGTCGTGACATCTCGCGTGCGCGCGAAACGAATCGAATGGAACTTGGAAGAGAGCGACGAGAGTAAGCTACTTTGATTGGATTTTGGCTGTATTGAAAGTTATTGGCAGGGAATAGATGTTAAAAAACGCGGACTTGTAATTTGTGAGAAAAGATCAGGTATGTAACTCGTGATTTTCCGTGAGTTTCCGTTGCATGAAAATTGTAAGTAATGTTTAAACGATCCTTGTAATGTTATAACAAGGCAATATGTAAAATTTACATCATCGAGCGAAAATGGCTTGAAGATATAAAATTTGAACATAATCTTGTTGGCTTGCGAATCGAAACAAATGTTCGCAAATAATTAACAAGATACGAATATCATTGTATAGTTTTATATACAGGCACTTTTTAACGTGCAATAGTAATCGTGTCGCATAAATCTCAACTATGTTACAACTATATATGTACACATGTATAATGCATTAATAATTATCGAGAGGGAAAGGTTTGGGAGAAAAATCATATTTGTTCGAGTAAATCAAATCTCGTAAATGAAATCTTTATTCGGCTCTCTTAATTTTATCTGAATCAGAGAGAAATCAAAACTTTAGTCACTTTGAAGCTTTATTATAACAGGAATATGTTCTCGCTCATTAAAATTTGTACGTCTCTCGAACTTTGAAGATGTACCAAGTGAGTAAGGGAGAAAATTGAGAGATATTCGCAGTGTCGACGTTTAATTTAGACTCGGCTCCTTCGTATCGTGTTGTTTCGCGTTGTTTTGTGGGAATAGGGAATAGGGAATAGTGCAAGGGGTAAAGAAGCGCGCGGGGTCGGCGCAGTAGAGAGTATAGAGTAGTCCGCCATTATCGGC
>NW_017300278.1:27313-33657 GCF_001594075.2 Trachymyrmex cornetzi
GTATGTCTGTGCCAGCGGCTTGCACGCGATTCAGTGACAACTACGACCTGAAGGAGGAACTCGGCAAGTGAGTAGCGTAATTTTACTTACATCCGCGGCGCACGCCGCGTGAACGAGCGAACGAGCGAGCGTGCGAAATCCGCTTACTCCGCTTACTCCGCACTTTACTCTCTTTCTATCGCGCTTTTGCCGTCTAACCAGTTCTCTTTTCCCGTCTTCACTGATAATATTCGCAAGGAAAGAACATAGCGCGCGCGGAGAGAAAGAGAGGAAGACGGGCAAGGTGGGAAGGAGGCGAGTCGTTCCTGCCGGCGCGGCGCGGCGCGATCGACGTCCACAATCGGAGCGACTCCTCGGTTCTTTCTCGTCGGATATTCGCGCGTGCCAACGCGGTTCCGCGCCAACGAGCGCGGGTACAGATCGCGATTCGCGATGCCGATCGCGTATTTCGTATTACGTCCGGAGCATAGCAGACGACGCTGCGCGGTCGGCCATAATTGTTCCCTGCTGTTCCCTGCTGTTCCCTGCGTATGCGGGGTCTCTTATCCGCCTTCCTCCCCCTCTTCGTCCTCTACGGCGTTTGCCGTGTTCCGTCGTTTCTCTTATCATCTCTCCTACTCTCCTCCATGTGCGCGCTCTCCGATCGTGTATGTCACGCCAAGAGTCTCGGTGTCTTTCTCCTCCCTCTCTCCAGTCTCTGTCGCGGTCGCGGGAGACACCCCGCATTGCATTTCATCTATATTTAAGCGCCACGGGCCGTCTGCTCGTGTGGCTCAGCCTCTATATATAAACTATAAAGCGTCACAGGGCGTCCGTTCTTCCTCGCGGCTCGCGGCTCGCCTCCTAATTCTTCTCGCGTCGCGCTGTGCGAGGAGCATCGTGTATACGTTCGCGGATCAGTTACCGCGAATCGATATCGCGTCGTCGCGCCGCTTTTTACCTTCGTTACCCCCTTCCCCCGTATCGCTCCGCTCGCACGCGCGTCCTCTCTTTCCGCCATCTCCTTGTCCATCCGTTTCCCCCTTTCTCGCGCTTCTCCGTTCTCTTCTCCTCCTTCTCTTCGCCATCTCCGTTGCTTTTCTCCACCCTCGTGGCACGAGCGACGGCAGGTGGTTGCATGCTGTTTTATCCCGAAAAGTTACTAGATCCTCCCTCCGCGCGATCTCATTGCGCTTAAATAACTCGTTGAAAAATTATGCGCTACTTTTCCAATACGCGCCAAGCTGAAATTGTTATTTCTATTAAAAATTACGCTTAATTAAGTCCCGTAAAAATGTATATAATTGATAACTTCTAATTAAGAGCTGGGGTAGCTTTATCAAAAGATTAAATATGTATACAGCTGTCAATTTGAATAATTGTGCGATTGTGCGCATATCGCATATTCTCTCTTTTCTCTCTTGAAAGAAATATTCTTTACTGATTTTTCCAATAAGACTTTTTACGTTACATTTAATTTATTTGTTAATCTAATACAGGCTAGCGTTTCCCAACTGTTTATTTCCATCGACTCTTTGCTCTTTGATATTATCGTTTTATGCGGGATGACAAGAAAATCCGATAGAAATAACAAATTAATATTCAAATGCATGCCAATGCATACATCTTTGTAGTTTGTACTTGATATGCGCTTTCTGCTAAAGAGCTATAAGCCAACCAATATTTGCTAATTGAAAGTCATTTCGAAGCAGAGTGTATGTCGGCACTCGCGAATATTCTCATAATTCTTTTTTATCAAAACATGATACTTTATATCTGGCTCGAATTTGTTTTGCAAGAGAACGATGAACCAGCCTATAGCCCGACTTTATTGCATCAACCCTTTTAGGCTAGATTTTTTTATTTTCTGGTTAACTACAATTTGTGATTAAGCTCAACCTGATGATAATGTAAAAATTTTTCTGGCTATCGTTAATCATTAAATTGATGATTTTGTAGTGAGCAACTTTTAAAGTTATCACACTACAAAACTTAGTTTTGTGAATTTAATTATAGCTAGAAAAACACAATTTTTACATCGTCGAGTTAAGTGAGGTTAAGTTTAAACCACAAGTTAATCAAATAACGAAAAACCGAACCTTAATCTCATTATTTTTTTCATCGAATGAAAACTATTTTTATTACATAATACATTTTTTAATAATATTATAACAGTAGTTAAGGAAGAGTTGCCTTAAATTAAACTAGTGCAAAAATATTTTTTTTCGATATACATAGAGACTGGAACATGCTTAGATCACATGCTACATCGGGGAATCGATTGTGTAGCTTGAAATAAGGTGAAAATGATAAAAGTAAGCAAATTTACTAGGTGTTGATCAATGAAATTATATTCTAGCAAATTTGCTCGTTTTGTTTATTTTCATTTGAAGATATATAATCAAATTTTACCCACATTCCAATGATAGTTTTTTTTTTTTCAAAAAAGCTTCTCTCTTTCCACTCATAATGATCGTATTCGTATGTAGAGTGTGTCAGATCGTCGAATATTTTCTCTCACTTATAACAGTAAATAGTTAATATGGCTGTTTCTGTATTAATGAAATATTAATGTATACATATTGTGATTGTGCACACTTAGAATCTCTCAAAAAGTGAAATACGCCATATAGATCGATAAATTATTATGTTTGAAACATATTTTACAATGCTACTTTGTATGTATGTTAATTATTGCAAACTTACGCATCATTAAACTTGGAAGTAACAATTCAAATCGTAAATGTAAGAAAACAGAAAAAATTTGAAAGGAGTCGGCGAAGTGTCTTTTTTCCGTTCTTATGCTTTAATTTAATAGAAACCGTGAGAAGTATGACAATACGCAAAGATTTCTCTCTGCAAGTTCAAAGTATAATATAATTATATTCGCGAAATCTAGCACGGTCGATTTTTCCATTTTATTTATTTTTTCGAACAGAATATATGAAGCAAGCATGTTAAGACCAAATCTCCTGTTTATGTAGAAAATATTTGAGAAAGACTTTATGATACCTATTTGTCTGGCATGCAACAATTGATTACGTGTTCCTTCGTAATAACGCCGGCTGAGCGTGTTGTCATGTGAATGTAGCCACATAAAGTTTGAACGAACGAGATCGACTTTCGCGGATATATGATGTTTGGAGAGTTTGAAAAAAAATGCGAAACAGAAATGTTTCAATCGCGCTATCTCTCGTAATATCATGTTATACTTCGGAGAGGCATTTTTGCGTATTGTAATACTTATCATGGTTTTTATTATCTTTAATAAATTAAAGCATAACTAGAAGAGGAAATAGATATTTTGCTGTCTTTTTCTTAAATTTGACCTATTTTCCTACATAAATGGTCCAAAATCAACATTTTGCAAACATTGGGTTAGCTGATTTGTAGGAATCATGATAATTGTGACACTAATGATGATATAATACAGAAAAAAATTTTTTAAGAATTAATTTTAAGAGGAATTTGAATAGGAAGATGATTATAATTTATTATCTTTTTGATTTTATTTAGATATTTTGTCGTATTATTGACAAATATTTTACGACAAATATTTGCGACGTATTAAAGTGGATACTTAATTTTTTATAAACGCATATAAAACGCAAATATTTGATGATGTTTTGAGAATTTACGGGATTTTCTCATATAAAATGATTTTCCCATCTCGCTTTTCGATGCCATTATTCGTAACTATTTCTTCACATTTCCCGCATGGCAATCATCGTGTCACATTCCCGCGTGCATTTACCGGTGCATCACTCAATTTCAATCGAAGCACCATGGATTTCGCAATCAGCGCTAGTCGTTTTGGAATATTTACCACGATACATGAGAGTGTGCGAAAGAGTAAAATTCCGATACGTTTGTGTAGATACATGTTTGTTCGTACACGTATAATGTATTCACACATGTAATTTTGCAATTTTTCTCAATTGAGATTTATAAAAAGAAAATTAAAATCTCTTATGTATTTAAAATTTAAATATGGAAAGAAATTATGTTTACATGTACGTTATATATTTTAATTATATCACTTTATTATGGAATTATTTTCCGCTTTATAAGTATGTATTTCGCAAAAAATTAAACTGAAATTAATTTTTAACATATTTCTGTGTGAATATTACAATATTAATTTTTAATTATATTATTTTCAACGTAATTTTAGTATACGTATATTCTTAAACTTGTTGAGCTTATTATAGTGTATTAGATTTCGAATGGTTTTATGGTATTGCGCTTTTGTATACGTATACAGAGTCGTTATAAAAAACTATTCAGCATTTATATGTTAGATAGTACACACCATACTGAGCAAGAAAGTCTTAATGAATATACATGAAAAACTCAACCGTTTCTAAAATATAAATAATTTTGTATGTTAGTATCATAACTCTGACTTATTGGCTTCTACGTGTCGTATACGACATGAAGGTTTACCTCAGCGTTTATACAAACCGCGTTCTGAATGTTCTCATTCAATTTCCATACACGGTTTATAATGAAACATTTCACCGGGAATCGATATCAATAAGTTGACATGAAACAGCTATTACGATTGGATGGGCATTATGGGAGATCAGCTCATTGGATCTGTAATTCTCCCAAATAGGCTATCAGTGTGGTATTTCTCTCTTTTCACGTCGTATGCAACACGTAGAAGAGACAATAAGTCAGTTATGATACTAACGTACAAAATTGTTTCTATCTCAGAAACGGTTGAGCTTTCGACCTATATTCCCTATGGCTTTTTTACTCAATATGGTGTATGCTATCTATCTTATAAATGCTCAATGGTTTTTTTTTACGAACACTTTGTATGTATATTAATACGCGCCTCAAGTTGGATCCATTTTATAATACTTTGTACGATTACTATTAACGACTGACGCCACTTGACTTCGACGTGGGATGGATTAGAGTGGGCTTAAGCAAATAAGTGCGAATCAAATACGGATGAATAACTTAATTGTGCTTCACTCGCGACATTTTTTGCACGCATTGAAGCAAATTGTTCATTCATGTTCACGTTCGTTTGCTTAATCCGGATTCGGTTTTACGTAAATGTGTGGCATACATTTAATGTGCGAGACACACGTGCATCATGTAGGAGATTCGTATTTGTGTGTGTGTGTGTGTGTGTGTGCATTCGTGGTACGGCATAATCAAAACATTTCCCTCGCCTCCTGCATTCGTTGAATAATTCACGAACGGCGCGCAAAGTCCTTGGTATCTTGTCAGAAGAATGATGCTACGTTGAGGACGATGACTTATTGTTTCTTACCAACTATTGATTTCCTTGCGTGTATGTATGATAATTGACAAGCATAATCCTCAGTACCTATCCTGATTCTGTAACTCTTAACGACAGTGTCGGCATTGTTATGTTGTCGTTATTACACTGAAAAAAAAAAGTTAATTTTAATAAATATTTAGTTGAATACTGTCAACTAAATAAATATATCTTTATATTTATTAAATATAAAGATATATTTATTTGATACAAGAAATATTAATTTGATTTAACAATCATTTTTTTTACTGAACAAATATTTATTTACTGTAAGTAAATATTTAGTTGGCAGTATTGAACTAAATATTAAAATTGACTATATTTTTTTCTCAGTGTAGATATTATATATCGTAAAAAAGCGACAACATAACGATACCGAACAGACATTAAGAGTTACAGAATTCGAGTATACGATTTTTTCTTTTCCAAGTATCGAAATATCGATAACAATTATGTGTTTCTTTCCATATAAATATAATAATTATCTTTTCGCAATTATATTTCGCTCCAATACATACTTTTCGTATGTTTTGCGTACAAAATGTAGATATTTGGTTTGCAAAAATTCCACTTAAAAGTGAAATTGCTGACAATTGATCAGAATTTTCGCGTTTTTCATAAAGCTAAAAGGAATGTAAAAGAGCAAATGACAAAATGACAAAAATATGAAATGCTGAACAGATGTCAACATTTGTTATTCGAGTAGATGAGATATCTTCCTTGAAATTGATTCGGGAAATGTGGTGCATATGCAATGAGTCGAATATATCTTCAATACAGGATCCTTCCCGGTAAAAAATTTTTCATGCATGAATATGTATAAACATACATAAACACGCATAAATATTCATAAACATGTATAATTATATATGAAATATGTCCATACATGTTCATCCTTCTTTCTTTTGTAAAATTACTTTTTAGTGTAATAGAAATAACAACGGTAATGTGAAAACATAAAAAATAATTAAAGAGATAATTTTCGCATTGTTTGTTTCAGAAAAAAACAAGTTTGGAAAAATGTAAAAAAAATTGCTCATACATAATTATGCATAATTTTATATAT
>NW_017300278.1:33766-38018 GCF_001594075.2 Trachymyrmex cornetzi
ATTACTATTATTATTTCTATTACACTAAAAAGTAATTTTACAAAGGAAAAAAGGATGTATGAACATGTATGGACATATTTCATACATAATTATACAAGTTTATAAATATTTATGCGTGTTTATACATATTTATCCATATTTATGCATGAAAAATTTTTTATCGGGTTATAAACTAAATTACTATGAAATTAGATTCCGTAGGTAGGTATATGTTGCGTATTTCATTCCGTTCTAAAAATAATAATGCGTGGAAGTAATTTTCATCCTGAATCCCGTAGCTGCACGAAGTTGCGACTAATATCACGTATGGAAAGGCGCTATACTCCATACTTATTTGCTTGGAGTAAAGTCTTTATTTACGCAGTATTTACATGTATCGCGCTAATTACGAATATATATATATATATATATATATATATATATAAAATTTATGTTATCTGCACGCCTTATCGATGTAAAATGATATAAAGATATAGGTATATCCGTGTCCATATATTTCACCGATTTTCGATCCTCGGATCTTCGACGCAGGGCGTGAGAAGCCGCTTACAGTCAAACCGATCCGAATGTTGATCTTGGCAACGATCGGCGCTGACATTAAGACTGTGGGTAAATATTGGCTCTATCGAAAACTACGGAGGAAAATGCCAATTCCCGTCGCACGAAGTAGCGCTATCGACGTTTGCGGCGCCAACGACGATTTACTTGCCTCTAAGATTCACCGTCTGTATATATTTTCCATACCGCCAAGATCATACACATGACGATATGGTCTATTAATTCTTTTTACCACCCTCCCCTTCACAGTTATTCTTTTGGTCTATCCATATCTCAATGACTATTTTGTTTGACAGTTACCGATATTTCGTGATTTTCGAATATCTTGTTACAGTTGATCGATAAAATATGGTTAATACACCATTAAATCTATAGTGTCAAATTTAACCGTTGTTTTAGTAATAATAATAACAACGATATACGTATATTGAGTAGGAGCAGTGGCGACTTAAATTAGTTTGGCGCTATAAATTTAATAGTGTAGTACAGTCGTGTAACTAGTATAGTTATGTACTATCATATATATAGTAGAAGTAACATGATTACGTAAATTAAATTAATAAGGAATATAACTACGATGCTTTATTGATAAATGAAAAAGAAGATAAACTTGAGATAAATTTTATTTAATTGAAAGGTAAAAGTTAACAGGTAAAATCGGGGATGGCTGGATAGAAAAATACCAACTATTTGTACTGTGATACATATATATACATATACATATATATTTTTACAATATTTATCTTGCTATATTCATTTTGTTCTTAAAGACTCGAGTGTAATTACATTTGATGTGTACTCTGCGTGTACAGAGCATGGCGCAACCTTTTTCCCTTTGCAGCCTTTTTCGAGTTTTCTCTTTTCTGATCTTTTTGTTGAAGTTTCCTAGAAAATATTCGCTTTCGCGTGCACTCAAAATTTTGTCTCGACAAACATTTTCTCGCGTTTGCCGTGCAGTATATTTTCGCTCTTCCTTCTTTCAGAAATCGCGAAAAAATTATGTCGTAAAGCAGAAGAGCCTGAAATCATGCTGAGAATAAAAATGCCTTTAGAAATGGTAAACGTTAAACCGAGTTCGTAGCGAACCTCGTTATTTTTATGATTTGTCCCCTTGAGAAATCTTCGAGATTGCCGGCAAATATATAAAATGTATAAATCGATCCGTTGTAAATCTTTGATTGACTTTATAACGAAGCGATTACTTGATGAAGGACTTTCAATATATCAAACTTTGTTTGGAAACAAATTGAATTTTGGAACTTTGAGTATGTGTTATATTTTGTACTTTGTGTACAAATATGTAAATATTAAATAAAATGTTAGAAAGAGGAAAAAGGAACGCGACTTTATCCCTTTTGATTAAAATTGAAAATTTGAAGATTTCTTGTAAGTTCAGAATAGACTTAATCATTTTAATTCTAAGAAATTTAAAATATATACATTTTTTAATTTCGGATATATAATGTCAGAAGAGAAAGAAACGCGTAGAAAAATAGAAACTTTTGTATCAAACTAGCTTAAGAAACAATGAGCTAATTTAAACTACAATTCATTTTCTCTCACGAGATAAGACGCGAAGGAAGTAAATTGCGTTCGATTGTCTTATCTTGGATGCACGGCGACGGTGGCAACGGTAATAAAGGAGTAATAAACTCGCCTTGGACGATTTGTAGCTTGTCGATATCGATTTATCCGGATGATATTTCGGTCGACCTTGCGCGATTATTACGACTGGGATGGCAACGACGACAATGATGGTGAGAACAAATAAAGGAGCATACGTTAGACAGCGCGACGGAATGAGAATTTATTTGCTCCGGCGTCTCTTTGCCGTTTATTTATTTATTCTCAACACAGCTTTACGTTTGCGTTGATACAAGGAATTTTTGCAGGCTTTTGCAGGCTGCCCTCCGTATGCGAACGAGAACTTGCAATAGCTGCTAACAAGGACAATCGTAGTCCGAAGTCGCCGTTTGCCACAATGGAAAATAAATAATTTTAGTTTAGATTAAAAAAAAACAAAGAAACACGCGTGAATGTGCATTGCCGATTGAGTCTTTGAATGTGCGAATGATGAATATGCGTTTTACTACAGACCCGTACATAGTGTAGATATAACTTTATTCCAAGATTAGGTTGGAATTAAATCTCACCAAAGTCGTAGTTACACCTGATACCCTGTAAATCGCATAACACACATTGCATTTCCAATTATCGTCTAGTAGACTTATTTATAATCCGTTAAACTATAAATATCCACTATTATACGTAGTCTCTTAATCTTTGAAATTCAAGTTTAAGAAAAGCGCAAAATCCGCTCACAGATTAACGATAGTTACGATTTCGTTATGTTTCTAATCTTATATGATTGAGTAATTATTAAAATGTTTCGAAATAATAAATAATCGATAACTGATCAAGAAACGACGTGTTTGTAGATATATCAGTGATATGATCCTCCTATTTGATTTACTTTGATAATTTTTTCTTGTTCGATTTTTGCGACGGCGTAGTCAGTCACAGTAACGCCGCAGGATCGATCTTGCGGGTGAAAGAGTTCGCGTAATGCCATGCCGGTCGGGAACTCGATTCGGGTGA
Source organism: Trachymyrmex cornetzi (assembly GCF_001594075.2). Lineage (NCBI taxonomy): Eukaryota > Metazoa > Arthropoda > Insecta > Hymenoptera > Formicidae > Trachymyrmex > Trachymyrmex cornetzi. Next base: position 36,923 of record NW_017300278.1, read on the forward strand.
ATCAAGCGTACGTAGGTATAGGTACATAGGGTAAAAGCAGGGATTATGGAATAGCTTTTTTTAAATTAACATTGCTCCGATATAAATGCATATGAAGACTTTAAATTTACACAGAACTCTTGAGGAATATATGTATTAGCTCCAACATCCAATAAATGAAAGTCGCCAAAATTTAAGTCCAACGTCAATATTAATATAAAAGTCAAAAGTGAGAAAATAGGAAGATCTAAAAAATGAGATGATATGGAATACCGATGAAATTTTGACCATACACGGAGAGAATTTTTCGTTATTTTTTACCGCAAAATTCATTACAAATTTTATCATGTTTGGTAATAAGCTTGGAACAACTTGACAATAATGAAATATTATCAGTGACGATAGATTTTTTGAAATATACAAGAGACTTTTTATAAATGATGTAGTAAAAATTATAATGCAGATTGTAAAATGTTTTGAAGTGAGTAAGTTCTAGCGTAGCTAGAGATACACTCGACAACGAAAATAACCGATAAATATCGATTACAGTCGATCAATTACTATGTTACATGGTAAAATTATAAGCGATTAAATCAGATTAAAAATATCATGCTGTATGGTAAAAATTGTATAAGCTATATTCATGACTACTTAGCATCTATTCTTTTAAAATAATAAAGAATCATAAACTGCGTAACATATTTTAAAATTTTGAAATATGTAGTAATAAATAACACAATAAATAAAATCCAAATTCGTTAATTTATATAAACTGATCAAGAAAAATAGAAAACTGTTCAATTTTTATTGTACAATAACACAGAAAATATAATAGCATCATTACGAACGTTATTACGCATGGACAAATAAAAAATCGCAAATAAGCTGATAAATTGCAAATAAGCTGATATAGAATACATGCTGTAATCTAACTTAACCTAATCTGAACATGAATAAGTTGCTAACATGCATGGAATCTATTCCATATTCCCAACTCTCGATGTACTCCACATTACCTGAATGTCGTCATATGACAAATAAAGTCTTTCCGTAGCAATAAACAAGTTTGAAATAGCAATTAATCTGCATAATATTGTTCACGCAACATTATTAAAAG
>NW_017300278.1:38046-61788 GCF_001594075.2 Trachymyrmex cornetzi
CTTCAGTTTGTGAGAACACTTTTTAGAAAAAACTGCCGGATTTCCTGACGTAACGAAAATGAATAAATGTTAATTGTAGCAAAACGGTTGGTCGGACCGAGTTCATTGCTTGTTATGACATGTTTGGGTAACAGTTGCAATAACTTTCAGCGATTGCCGCCAGATTACATTTGAGAATTTGCTTTGTTTAAAAAATAAGCCACTATTACATATTAGTAGCCTATGCCATAATCCCTGATTTTACCCTACATCGCTCTAGGAGAAAAACTGCAGAAGAGAGAGAGTTGATTCTCGGTCGATTCGAATGACAGGGCATGATGAGAGGGAGAGAAAGAGAGACAGGGTGGGAGGGAGGATAGAAGACTTGGATATTCGGTGTTCGTTGTGCATTTAACGAGATTTCGCGGCCGTTGACCGAACATCGTTGACCATCGCGCGCCGCTACGGCCGACGCCGACGATTAATTAACAGTGCCGGTTAATGCCTCGCAATGATTATGCGCCGGAATGCGCACTTACGCGCGCCATGCACTTTGGTTTGCTATTAAGCAAACGACCGGTTGCGGCGAATTGCAGGGTGCGGTGTGCCCGCAACGGCTCTTTCCGCATCTTCTCTCCGCGTTGAACGTTGGAAATTAGGCAGTTGGCAAGCCGACCGCACCAACGTGATTTCCCTCTAAAACTGGAACTTGGAGACCGACATGTTGATGTGTTTTCGACGCGTAAATATTTCGTTGATCATGATTCACTGCTGCAAATACGCATATCGAATCTCGGAATATTTAAACTTTACATGGTCTACTCGCTGTAGGTTATGAATATTACAAGAGACGACTATTTGACGTTCGTTGGAGAATTATTTAAACTTCAGCAGCACGGAGCGTGTAACTTAATAGTCAAACTTAATAGTCAAACTTTACGGGAAGTTATGTTTAATATAATGATGTGTTACGCGAAGAGTTATCTTTAATGGAATGATTCATTACAAGAAGAGATATCTCTCTGAAATATTGATTTGATTCATTATATTCAAGATAAGTTCTCACAAAGTCTTGCAATTAAGTTTAATTTAATTCACTGGAATAAAAATAATCATAATTAATGAGATAAATATTGTGAGAATATTTAGTTAGCAAATTATCAAATCGATTGACGAATTAAGACTATGGCGCATAAAGAACTTAAGGCAGTAAGCAAATCAACGTATTGGATTTTACGTTATTGCCTTACGTTTTTATCGATCGATTCGCTTATTGCTTATGCCTTATATTTTTCTGTGCATTATAATCTTTGTATTTATTGTATCATATATATGTAGCAAGAAAATAGCCTTTTAATTTTATAAGCAATTACATTAGTCAGAGTACTTGAAAATTGCTCATTTTCAATGTCACTTTTCTTAAAGGGGTGGGGCAAGAGAGTCCTGTACTCGGAACATATTTTCCTAGATATTTCCTTATCCTCGCCTTACGTCTCTCGAGCCATTAGAACTCGGCCGTATTCGGCTTGGCTCGTCCTCGGTTCGGTTTGGAGGGCAGTCCTCCACGTGTGGTCTGCCGGAGAGGGTCTTCCCTAGAGATATTTCTAACGCAGGTATACGATCGATAACGACGCTCTTTCGTATGGTACGTGGGTGATGATGTATTTATCGCATACAGACACACGTGTGCGCAACGATACAATGCGTACAAATGCGCAATGATGACACGTGGAATTGTTGCATGTTTTGCATAGCAGATACATAATATTATAACCTCGTAAACGCAAGGAAGAAGATATCGATTAATGGGTTAACGTTAACATATTAGCGCGTGGTGACGAAGGAGGTCGATGCAAACGTGCTCTACTTTGCTTGATATACTTAGGCTAGTTCGCTAGTTAATTCCGTGAATGCTGCTTTGATAGTTTCTCGCCTTTCCAAAATAGAAATCTTTCGTTATTGTCGTCTTCTAATTTTGGCAAACGATTTGAAATTTATATATCTATATATTTTAATATTAATATTTTGAGAAATTATTATGTAATTATCTTATGCAATAGGAAGTAAAGTAATTTTCTATATCCATGTATCGCTTTATAATGCTATAATATAAAGACTTGCAAACAATTAATAGATATGAAATAAGTAATTCATGTTCCATTTCATTTTTTATTATATTCAGTGTAATAATGTTTCCTACGTATAATAATTTCGGTTAGAGTGGGTTTTTGCGAAAATGCAGCTTTTATACTTGCGGGCAAAATCGGGCTACCACATTCTATTTCACTCTTGTAATTTGGTTCAGCTATAAATATAGAGCGCATTAGCATGACACTATAGTCACGCTATTATCATCACTTTAGTGTGCAGAGTTCAAGGAATCAAGAGAAGTGCATGTTTTAACCCTTCATAGGCACACATACCGAGTCTTTTATGACCCAGGCGATTCTCAAATTTCTTGGCACAAATTTCAAGTTTTATTAAATAAAGATTTTAATATTTGAGTTAAATAATTATTTGGCAATGTAGTATAAGTGTTTTATTAATTAGTAGAAAAGTAATTATGAATTTTTCTAGATTTTTTCAAAGCCTAGAACACACAGTAAGAAAACTTGGGCTGGAAAAAAGATTCAGAGTGCCAAAGTAGAGTGCCTATGGAACAAATAAAATATATGTGAAGGATTAATTATTCCTTGTTTTCATTAGTGCGATCGACATGCGTGTAGAATCTATATACGTATGTATACATCTACATATGAAATTATTTGCTTCAGATAATATGTTTTTAGAGCATACAAGAATTTTGATTATAATACTAGATTGAAATTATAATAGTTATTATAATAATTATAAATTAAATTAATATATATTAAATTATTGAATTAATACGTGTAATATAAACAAGCGTTATAACACCCTCATTTAAAGCTTTTTCGATTTAACTTTAAGATTTCGCATTTTAAGAAATTTTATAGAAAGTAATTTAAGAATGTTGTAACTCTCTTCTCTTATATCAAAAGTTACAGATCGATAAATACAACTTGCAGTTAAATGTGTTAAAAAATAAATAATCGACTTTTTGTTATTATTGTTCGGAGTAATCAGAATGTAAAAATGCTACGTTTACACATACAAGTAATTTATGCACGACGTACGTTAGGGGATCACAAGAAACCTATTTACTATAGCATTTCTCTTGCGTTCTTTACCCTTCTACCCCTTTTCCGGATACCCTCCTCCTTGCGCGGCAGTGTTACTAATAATAGCAAGCGGCACAGGACGAAAATAGGCCCTGCAGAACTATGCAGCCCGCGGCTTGGAATTTCATCGTCTGCTGACCTCACAGTCACACGGCCGTTTCCCCCTAAGCGTCCTAATGAGACCGTGCCGTTCTGCAAAGACATACGTCAAGTTCCATCGTTTCTCTCTCAACGTATCTCTATTTTATAGAATTTATCTGCCGACAATCACGCATGATGCGTGATGATGCGAATATGTGTGATTGCGATGATATCACAGTTCCAGGTTGAAGTCTGCAATCTTAAAAGATCGCGTGTTTCATCTGCCTCAAGTTTTGGATTTTTTAATTTGTTTATTGATATAAATTCTTTATTCAGTGTGATAAAGCTCTCAATTTTTCATTAGTTACTTTTCTATAACTATATGTATATAATTCGGAATTTTTTTGAAAATTTTAGTAAATATAATACTTTTGAGATTCTTTTTACTAAATAATGTAGCATTGCTTTTAATTATTGTTAGCTTTATTTTTACAAAATATCACGTTAGGTCTTTCTTATTCGCTTTTCTTTTTATTAACAGATGATTGAATCTCCTATGAATAATGAATAAAAAATTAAAATCGACGATAGAATGTTCTGCTGAATAGACATTTATTCGACAGAATAATTTATCCTTTGAAAGAATTTTTCATTTCACTGAAACATTTTCGACATGCGGAAATTTTATACGGGAGGGCACCGTATTTTTTCATGGAAATAAACCAACAGGTTCTCCAACAGGTAGGGCTTTGGTAACTTTGAGATTTAGAAGCGCGATTTTGTATCCAAATATAGTAAACATTTATTGTGGAAAAATTTATATAGTTGCCGAGTCTCATTTAACTCTAATAGATCTCGAACAGTATACTTAATAGAATAAGCGAGCAGGGTCATTGATCCACAAGTGGTTGTGTCAAGAAAAATTATCGTTGATCTTAAAAGTGCCTTCGCTATGTATGTTTTTGTCAAATTCTTATACAGGATTTTCCGTTTTTATATTTAATCATTTTCTTTAGAAACTTACTTTTTAAAATATATAGCAGAAAAAAAAATTTTGACTTTTTGTTTTTCTTAATTCCTTCTTCTTGTGGCGTTGATTTATGTATCGGTAAACTGTTTACCGTGGGCTTGGATTTTTATATTTAGTCCCGTTCTTTGTATCTTATTTTTATTCTTCATGGTACCTTGGTCCTAAGAGAAAACTAATTGTTTATCTGAGCGCGGTGCTCGCAGCTCGACGAGTTAATCGATATAACGTTGCAATTCTGCGAGGTGACATTTAAAAGTGTGTATACGGAAGTTGTGTGAATAATAACCGAACGAGGCGGTACGTAATCGAACGTATCGAGTGCCGATAGACAACGCGTGGGATAATCGCATTGGTTATTGCGTATTCAAAAGATGTATATATGGCTGGCGAGAGTACTATCAGTAATAATAATCGGTGCGCGTTTAGCGTCTCATGCGTTTATTTCCATTACGTTTGAGATGGATTGTTTAGAAACTGGGATGCGCGCGCGCGAATTTTGTACGCGCTGGCAATCGTCGATTATGCAGATCGATCTCGCGCAGTAAAGTGGAAATTGCTCTTTCTCTCTCTCTCTCTCTCCTCTTTCTCTCTCAATGCTCAAATGATTAATGACAGCATTTTCATCCGCGGAAATCCTGATGAAACTTTGGAAAACTTGAAAATGCTAATGTCATTTACATTTTCTCATACTTATCTTACAAAAAAGAATAATCCTTTCCTAGGATAGTTAAAAAAATTTTTCAGTTGCTTTATTTTTTTTATATTTTATTATCTTTCAAAGATTAATGTATATCTAGATTGACAGTAAATTTGAATTTAACTAATTTTAATTAAGCAAGCTTAACATTTCTTTTTATGTTACTCGCAATATCTTTTATATTAGACTCTTTCGTATTTCTTGCACATACACACACATATATATGTATGTATATACACGGTCGATTGCATTTTATTAGCACGATTCGTTCGGTAAATCAATCAAAGTCAATCAGTAGATTTTGCATCGAAAAGATCGAGTAGTTCCATCGAGTCATTTCGACGCTCCGGCTTTGCCTCCATCTCACGAATATTATTTCTGGGGCCTCGGATCGAAGGCGAACTTATTTTCAGACATGGTGGGCCGTGAACGCGAGCATTTATATCGAAGCCGGTTCTTTTAATCTTTCGATTGCGGAACATCTATTCGCGACTTTAGAGTTGACGCGTAGCAATATTATACAACGGACCGGGCCACACGTGTATTCGTACAGTTTCTATTTGTATCTGATATTAAAAGAATCTACTACAGATGTGAATATCAACGTATGTAAATGAAACGCGGTAACTTTCTAATGGTCGCAAATAAAATATTATTTTGACATACGAATAATAGTATATTGCTTTTTTTTTTAAGAGCGCTATGATACATTGGAGTAATTAAATCTTTGATAAAAAGAACATTAATTAATCTCTTTTATTTTAAGACGATGAACAATTGTTCTTTAACTCGAGAAATTATAATAATAAACGATAGTGATGATCAATATACATGTTATGAAAGTTTTTTAATATTTTATCTGCTATTTTGTAATGATAAATAATTATGTATACATACGCCACGAAGGGAAAGAAATAAGTTTAGATTACAAATTTTGAAACTTGGAAAGTTTCGAAGAAACTTTTGGAAAATATTATAGATTTAACGAATGGAATGTCACGGAGAAGTTTTCAAATTTTCGGGTATAGGTCAGAGCGTCGTCACGAACTTAACAGTTGGATAGCGCCGCTGGAGTTTCCGAAAAGTAATCCGGCTTCGCGCGCCGTGATTTTAGCGAGTGACAAGCGCGAGCGTGTGATCTAAAAATAATGGCATTCTCCCATACATGTGTGTGAGAGATGCCAAGGTCCATTACTTTACCGCTGGGAGAAGAAGAAAGAAGGGGACGCGAAGGACTTGTACACACGTCTCCTTCCGTTTCTCTCGAGATAGGTACGGTTTCGCCTACTGTCCTCGCTTATCCTCGAGTGACATCCTGCGAGAACAATAAAGTTCTTTGCCGTTTGTCTGAATGCGGTGGAATACGACGCTTAAATAATAGATCAAAGACTACCGCCACATGGATGTAGGAGAAAGCGCGGTCGAAAAGCTAACGTTACAAAGAGAAGCGAAACGAGCTAAATAATTACGGGAGATAATCATTGTGGCGTTCTCTTATCAAGAATTTGGAATAAATTATCTCTTATATACGCGAGAAATGGTTTATTAAATTCGAGGTTAATAATCGACTTACGAAAGATTTAAATATGCTATTAGGAATTTTATATACCTACAAATGATATAATTATATACAATCTTTTATATCTTTGAATCTCTATATTTTACGCGTGTGTGCGCGCGCGCGCGTGTGTGTGTGTGTGTGTGGATAACTATTTTAGTTTGAAACACTTGACAGAACATTAACGGCGTTACTTGGAAAGACTTTAATAGTAGAGGAAAGCCCCCTATTATGAGATAGGCGCCTAATATGGGATAGCGGCATTTCTGCTAAACTAATAAACGCTATCTATTGGTTCCACCATGAATTTATTGCTCTTGAATTGAAAACTATTTAGTAGAAAATTCATTATTAGATCATGCCTGTAGTCATTGTAAAAAAAGATTTTATTATAGAATTTTGATATCTTCAAGTTTCATTGAGATGAGCCTTTAAATCTTGTTTATTATTTAATAAATAAATATTTGGCAATAAATTCTTCATGTAGTGATAGAGTAAGGCCGTACTAATAGAAAAATATGGGATATGTTGAATTGTTTAATTACAGAAGTTAGATTTGATGATCATGTAACCATAAGGCGTGGAAATCGTAATATGAGATACCCAGGCTATTTTTTAATATGAAATAACCCGTGCTCCTATGTCATAGTGAAAATCGTTGCTAAAGAGTAAATATTATTGTACTATAATAAAAAGGACAACCGGAATGAACGTCGAGTGCATATTTCTGCGATGCTTGATTCCAACTACCTGAAGACGAGTTCTGGGTATAATCTATCGCATGCTTATTTTTCACGCAACCTGGCTGCGTTTGTTTGCATTTTGGAAACATGAAATAAAGTTTTTTAGTTGCAACTGATATATCTTGCGTTTTACTATCGATTTCTCGGGGCATCTCATATTAGGAGCACAATTTTTTGAATTTGCGATTTGCTCACTTTTTACATTTCGCTAATTTGAAAAGAAATGGAATTTGAATTAAATTTTATATAACGTTATCTTAAAGCTTATTAAATTCCCTTCAAAATGACCTATTATTTTTTTAAGTTCTACCCATAGACTTCTAGCATTTATCCAAAATGAATTCGGTATCTCATAATAGGGGCCTTTCCTTTATTATTAATTAAAGATTTTTTAATTTGATTTTTAAATTTATAAGTCTTGGAAGTTATTCTTAATGCTTATTTCGTAATGCTTGTTTGTACTCTCAATCGAATCTTCTTTATTTTTTCGAAGGGAATATATGTTCTTATCAAGTAGACAGGTCGCCAACTTTAATGATGTACGTTCATTCTCTGACCTCTTCCTACCGGATTCGAAAGGCATTGTCATAGGAATGCAGCTGATATTCTTGGAAACTGGGGCGTTAAACTTTATTCCTATCCGCGAACTGCTCGTACCCGGTTCCACCTGACGTCTAAATTCATGAACGTGATACTACGGAGTACGTTCTGCTAGATATACAGATACAGCCGTGTATCGTTTAAGTAATCGTGATAGGTTGACAAGTCGGCCTAGATTCTCCTCATAAAAGCACGCGTCTACATTTTCTTATAAAACACGCGAAAGAATAATCGTACAAAATGTAATCACTTTTATATACATGTGTTATGTGACAATACAGGTTATAGTATTATTCAATATTTTTATTCATAGTTTATATGTGTTGTGTAATAAAATTTTTTAACCAATTTTTAAAAGCTGTTTTTAACAAAATTTTTTAATAAACTTTATTATTTCTCATTTTTTGGTAAGATTCTAGAAAATTTCAACAGAATTTTAATTATATTTTATTTATTTATATTGCAACGGATGTTTAATAAGAAATATTCAGAAATTGTAAGGGAAGATGACATTTCAACGCATAATATTCAGAAATTGTAAGCAAAGATGCACTTTTTATTAATAAGTACAATTTCTTTTCTAGAATTCTAAATAGAATTTTTCTGTGCCGAAGATCCGGGTTTAAATTCATTTACGTATCAAATGATTTTATTTTATCGTTATCTCTCGAATGGCAAAACATCGAGAGCATCTTTGCTACAACAACCTCTTCTAATAGACTATTCGGAACTGACGTTAAAAACTGTATGTCCCACGTATGTACTTACATGTGTGTGCGTGTGTGTGTTATATGTAAAAAAATTAGATATCATCATGTCTTTGACAAGAAACTATAACAGATATTTAGAAGAATTTCTTTAATTGAATCTCTTACGTAGAATATGGGATATTTACGTAAAATATTATAACATACAATCCGAATACAATTTATGTAGTATCAGAGCTACACCAGCTTTATCATTCATAATCCTCTCGTATGTTAATAATAATGCAAAACATTCTCGTCCCTGTCAAAGCAACCTTGTTGCGCGGATTTCAAATTAGCAACTTTGCCATCATGCTTGATTGAAACGCGTCGACAGTTGGGAAAGTAGTTTAGTTTCCGTCAAATTGCATTTACGGCATTAAAACCGATTTCAATTTGTAAGCTTGTTCACGAGCTGTAACGCGGTTAACAATTTTCCAAGTATACTTTCAATAGCTGGATAAACTACGGAGCGCGAAACATCAGCGATGTCTTGCTCCGACTTTGCTTTCGTCTTCGCCGTGACACTAAAGAGTCACCGCATGGAGATAATTGCTTTAATCTTTAGCAAAGTCACATGATTGTATAAAGAAGAGATGAGCTATGACTCGGGCCTCGATCTCAGACCTCGATCGAGAGATTAGAAACAACGTTCATCGCTTTATTTACACGAGTATTTTTTTCTTACGTAATAGAGCAATAAACCGTGATAACAAGTGTGCAGATCGATTAGGATCCACCTCGAGATCCGCATTAATTACGAGCGTTACATGGTTCATTGCTCTCTTGTATATTGCGTCATGTATACAATTAATACGAATTGTGTTAATCGTTATACATAATGGAGCGACAAGTGTGTACACCGAATGATTATCTTATAGAAATTCAAACATTATGCTCTTTATACTTTGGATATGTATAGCCGTAGTAGATTATCGCTTTGGATGTTTGTTTATTGATTTGATTCAAGTATTGAGCACCCTCTTTATTATACAGTACTTATAGTTGTGTAGTGATTGTGATATCAAGAATGTAAGTTGATACGTCTAACTTTTTAGAAAAACAATGAAAGTGAGAAAGAAACACAATTTAATTTACACCTACATATTCTTAATAGAACACGGAGAGAATTTTTTCTTAGAATTTACCCTGAAAATATGACAGTCGTGGGACAACATTGTATTTTGAAGAATTTTAACATAAATCCCTCTCATTCATTAATAAAACTACAATAAAGTTTAAAATAAGTTTGATCAATTTTACTGAAGTGTATGGTAAAAATCTTCGAAATACAATGTTGTCCCACGACTGTCATATTTTCAGGGTAAATTTTAAAAGAAAATTCTCTCCGTGAATGAATGCATAAATGTTATATCAAGCTTAATGATAATCGCTGCATCATTTTTATACTAACATAACTTTCTCATACATGCACTCTTTTTCAGAACTTATATGAAACCTTACAAATTTGTGTAACTTGTGTTCTTGAATTTTATTCCGAAATATGAGGAAATCGTAAAATGTGTCACATGAATGATGAACATATTCACACATGTATTTACAATGTTCGTACATATAGCGATAAAACCGTAGAAAGTAATCAATGACTTCTTTGTACAAGTGAAGGAGTCGTTTGTTGAAAAATTATCGCAACAGGTTTCGCGCTTGGCTGTTCTATTTACTCCGTGAGTTGCCATAATATGTCCCGCGACTGTAGTGCGCACTCATTGAAATATGAGACTGCGTGCAGTCGCAATGCGACTGCATTACGAATTCACCGCGGATGTCACGAAGCACACGGACAGAAATAAATTCCCGTGGAAAATATATAATAGCACTCTCTTCGATCGATGTCGGTATCAATCTACAAAAATGCGAAGACCCGTTCTTACTCGATTCCATTTTAAACGAGACATTTAAAATTTTTTTTTTATCGACGCTTACGTAAATGGAATAATATAATCATGCAGTTGTCACGATTTTATCAAAGAAACACCTTTGCAATTTTAATTTTTTTTTATCACGTAATGCAAAGTTAACAACCGTTATTTTTGTATTATGATTTTGTAACACGCATATGCATTTATATTCCTATACTTTGTATTTACTTTATAATTTTTACTTTTTTTGTTGATTAATAATATATTTATTTTGCTAATAGAAACGTAATATCATTAAAAAGAAATTATATATTTATTAAACAACTTCTATTCTCTCATTAAAATTAAATTTTAATTAAGATTAAGATTTTTTTCAAGAGAGTTATTATGTCAAAATTTTTACTATGAATTAATCCATAAAATATATCGTATAATTAGGTAAGCATAGTTTTTTGGTCGAACCGACATGATGTAGTCTTTCGAATACAGTGATTAACAACGTATAATCATTTAATCAAGGGCGATGAATCTTTTTAAGAAGTCAACTTAGGAGTTTTGACAACTTTGATTCGTCGTACAGCATAATACGGCATTAGATTGTATGACTGTTAACTCGTATATCGTTTCGCGCAAACCGGTTTGGTTTATGCCACAATCATTTTTATTCTTTTTTTTATTTTGTATATGTATAATGTTACATACGATTAGCAACAACTGTTTAATAATTGTACGAAGTTTTTTTCTAAATTTTTCTTTTATGTAATATAATTGTGAGATTAATAATGTAGAGTACAAAAAAGGGAGAGGTGATATTTAACGTCACAGAACATGCATTTAATAGTAAATATTATCCTTAAATATGCGTCTTATTATTATTTTCTTGTAAAGTACATCTCAATGTTTCTTCCTAAAGTACAATTTGAGAAACTCATAATAATTTATTAAAGAACTTATGTTTCTTCTATAATTAGATAAATAGATTTTAATTTATGTAAATTTAAAGCAGGAAAGTTGCAGTTGCACCTTGGTCGACGAAATTTTCCTGTATCACATAGTGATACTCAATACGATTTATATAACCTAAGCTAACGCAATACATGTGATTGATTACTGTCCATTAAATTATGTCAGCTGGAGATTGCACGAGAAATGAAAAAAGACTCGAAAAGGGTACAAAGAAGAATGTAGCGGGAGGAAATAAAAAAAAGAGATGATGGAACGGTTACAGCGCGAGATTCTTATTTCTTCGATCGGTATCTTTATTTTATTAACCTCGACCTTTTTGCGCTCAACTTCTTTCGGACTACTTCGGTCTTTCTTTTTCCTATGTTTCATGTGTATCATGCAAACGTGAACGCCGTGAATTTGCAGAATTGGTCGACTTGTTTTCCCCTTCGAGCTGCTTTCTCACGTTTTCGCGAAATCACGCATGAAATTTTCACGGGCGTCTGATCATATTCCAGTTTAAAGAGGCTAATCTGTTACGTAATCTAGAACGTATTAATCTATTACGCGGACGTTATTTCTATTGTCGCAGGAATTTTGCCAAATACACGAACTTTTTAAATACACTGATACATGTGTTGCGTCATGAAATATTAAGCGTCGCGCATAATACGCGCATTCGGAGCCATTTCGCTAGAAATATCTACTTACTCCTCGAGAATAGTAGAATTACCGGAAGAACTTGTTATAGCATTTTTTCTCGGGACCTCGTGTATAATCGCTCAATTCTGCGCAGCATCAAAAGATATAATCGTATGAAATCATATGTTCATGTGCATGTGTATACTGTTTCGATGTTTCAAATTTTATGAAAAAAAATCGTCGGTTATTAAGAAAATTGATTATTTATATAAAGACTGACATAAAGTATTTTTTACGATTTGTTTTATTATCGATACAATAACATGTTTAAACGTATTCTTTAAAAGAGTTTTTTATATACTCTTGTTTCGTGCTAATACCAAGAGTTGCTCCAACGTATTATTATGTATGTATCAGAAACGATCTTCTTGCTACAAAAACTTTGTACGGTTATAAGGGAGCGTTTTAATGAGTTCATTCCACATCATGCCGAAGTATATTGTATTTTAAATTGTCACTTTATATTAAGAGAGGTAGTGTTGCGCACCGCTTTATGAACGTCGTAACACTTGGTTGTTTACTATTATTATAGCAGTTGGTATAGTTAGGTTAGGTTATGCAAGTTAATCTACTTGACGTAATTAATTTGAAAAATTCAATCTCTTTAATAATACAATTATACGCTTTTGTATAATACATGTTATAATGAATATTTTGGTAACATTGATAAGATAAGAAAGATTCGGAAAATGAAACGACAATAAATTATTATTAGCGGAAAATTATAAGACAAAAAAAAATATATTTTTTGTCTTAATAAGTCACACGAAATCTATGGTTTTTATACGTATTGTAGAAAGAGTACAGCAGTCTGTCTAAATAAGAACGTCGCATTCTACAGGAAAATTTATCGGGAAATATTTTTATTTATCAACATTTAATATTAGCGTCTTAATAATTAAGTCTACCATGAAATTAGTCTTTATAGACTTTCTTGAGAAACTATCGACTTCATCTTTGCCAAGGGCTCGAGCTAAGCGGAACAGAGAGAACGTTGAACCCGGGCACCCTGTGTATTCTTCCGCGGAGGGCGTCGGCATCGTCGTTCGTGCCAGCCAGAATTGATACCGCCTTTTCACAGTTATTGCTTCACAAACGTAACGCGAACAAATTTTATATAAGTAAAAGTAATCGGAGAAGAAATTTTTATTCAAAATAATATGCAAAAAATGCTACGAATCTATGATCGGTCGGTAGCTCGGTTCTGTATGTGTGTATGTGTGTGTATGCCTCTCTCTCTCTCTCTCTCTCTCTCTCTGTGTGTGTGTGTGTGTGTGTGTCGCGCGCGCGCATTCGTATGTATGCATGTATGTGTGCGTGTATGGATCAGGGCTGTGCCGTTGCTGTACCGCACTCACTTGCACCCCGCCGTGGAACGCGAAGTATCGACCGGTTAAAGCCATCCCCGCCCGTCGGCTAAACCGGCCAGCCAACCCCCTCGTCGACACTGAGTCCCCACGAGCAGAGTTTCTATCCAACTTTCTTACATTTTCCATCTTTGTCTCTTCTTTTCTCTACCTCTTTCTCATCTCGGGATGGAAGGGACGATACTCGGACAGTGTCCAAGTATTGATACTTTGTTCTTGCTGCAAGGTATTTCCGGCATGGACATTCTCTCCTCGATGTTACATATCGGTAGGCTGAGAATAATGAGGAAGTAGATACGGTTGAGCACGCGATGGTTGTGCGTGTCGATTTTTTTTTCTACTGAAACGAAGTAAAAATGGCCATATCAAACAATGCGTATTTCCGGACGCACCTAATGACCTTTCGTTTTGTTTGAATAAAAAGTGAACTTTGAAAAATATGTAGCATTTATTTTTTTTAATGCACTATTATCATATATTTTGCAACAATAATGTAACAAAAAATTAACTAAAGACTCTTTGAAAGAGCAGTTTAACATAATGATTTTCTCTTTTTCTGTCTACATAAAAATAGTGACCATCAAAGACACGAGTAGGATTTATGTAATCCAAAAATTATATAAAGGAGGTGACTACTGATTGTAAAAATCATGCATTATCTCGTTTATTCAACAATCTCAATTATATCTTCTAACTATACGTAATATATTCTATTATGTTGAAAATATTAAAGAAATTGAAATTAGATAAGTTTCGAGTCTTTATCGGTTGAATAAAATGTAGGTACTTTCGTTCATCGATGAACCGGTGTGACGTTTTTATTGGATTGACGGGATGTCATTCCAACGACTGGCGGTCATCACTGGAATTCATCGTGTCGAACGTCAAAGATAGCCC
This sequence comes from Trachymyrmex cornetzi, assembly GCF_001594075.2. Taxonomy (NCBI): domain Eukaryota; kingdom Metazoa; phylum Arthropoda; class Insecta; order Hymenoptera; family Formicidae; genus Trachymyrmex; species Trachymyrmex cornetzi. The sequence continues at coordinate 52,472 of NW_017300278.1, forward strand.
GTGAAAGTTTTCGAACGGTCGGGATATCGGACGAATCATCGAGCAGAGACGACGACTATCGCGAGGTGCGCCTGGGGATGCTTAAATTTAATATATAGGGCTTATAGGGTATTGGTGTCTCACAATTTCCAGATTAAATCTGCATAGTTCAAAGCTTAAAGCAGACGTATTAAAAAATAACTAATCTCATGATTTATTCTGCGAACATTTTTATATTATTATTAAATTCATTTTTCTACGAAAGAGAAATGATAAAGTAAGTGAAAAATTTTGACCAATATTGAATTTGAGTATGAGAGAACAGGAATAGAAATAAATCAAAATTATTCTCGTTTTTATACAAAATTCTACAAGTTGCAGTAAGTTTAAAATGAGACACATGACGAATTTTCTTGTCGATAAAATGCATACTCAAGTGAATCTTATGGAGAATCGCACAGAGACCGCGAGCTCCATTTTTTCGCCGCGGTTTCGCTTTTTCTGTCACCGCCACTGCTGCGTAGTGCCGTCAACGACGAGGACGAGACGCGGCTGAATACCACGGGATTCCACACAAAACTATCGCGAGCTGTCGCCATTCTCTATTGTTGCACGCGCCGGCCGGTCGACGTGGAACAACATGGCCCAATGTGAAAACAGAGTAATGCATTGTTCGTTTGGAGTAAAACTATTTTTGCACAAAGCCGGTTCTTAACGAACAATTCCACGCACAATTTCAAGAAGGGCGATAAGAGATAAAGTCAATAAATATAATATACACTGTTAGAAATATTCTTAAATTTCATTAACTTTTAAGTTACATAATTGAATTTAATTTCATGACATTACATTAAATTTAATGTGTTTGTAACTAAAAAGTATATATTTATGTACACGTACATAAAATTTAATGTATTTTTCATGAAAATTTATGAAATTTAATGTTCTTTTCATAAAATTTTATTAAAAGTACATTAAATTTCATAAATTTAATGTACACGTTCATTACATTTAAGTAACTACTGTAACTTAATTTTCAGTTAAATCATTTATTACTTTTAATTTCGTTCATAACCACGAGCTTCATTTACGTGTAAAGGAAGCTCGTGGTTACATTTCTAACAGTGTAGAATTAGCAGTTTTAATAGAAAAAAATATTGATGATAATTGTCTGTAGTAATGTATATATAGCTCAATTTTGAAATAAATATAGTAATCTCGAGAAATTCAATTAATATCAAATCTGCGTGGAAAATCGAAAACGTGAAAGAAAAATATTTACAAGCTCTCTCTATGTTGCGACGGAAAAGATAAATTATGCAAAGCACGCAAAATAGATATTAAATTATTGAGATCTTAAGATGATTGTTAGGGGAAAACTTATTAAAATAAAAATCTTAAAGCATCATGTTTTTCTCTTTAGTGTAAATTGAATTTTTATATAATTTTTCCATTGGGCACTTAAACTAGGAATTAATTTCAATTACAACCGCGACATTAATTCTCTTCAAAATGCAATAGATTCTCAAAATTTTGTCTCAAAAGCAATTGCGTTATCCGTATAATAAAATTGCCTCCGCACATACATTATAGATTTTTGCAACACATAGTTTTGAAGATAGAAAATGTACGGCATTTCAGCGGCTGTGTGAAATTTTACCGCCGAGGTTTTGCTCGCCACGCGATTTCCCGGGTGTAAATTACAATTTCCAGCCGACATCGCCGCCGTATTCCAAAAGTATATTTTATCGTGTTGCATTCGACGTCCTTTGTCGCTGCGATTTTTTTATCACGCGCGTAGTGCATATAATGTATATAGTTCTCCCTTGCGTATAATGTATATAGTTCTCGGCAAACAAAGAATTCACAAAATTATTTTTCTGAAAATTGCACAGCGGACGTAATACATGGCTCTAGCGAAATTTGCAGTGTATAATAAGGACAATAATTATGATAAAAGAATTTGTTGACAAATGGACAATGTTGAATATTTGAATTTCGAATTTTTTGTTTTTTAATGCGAAAGAAATTATTTATATTTATTTTTCTTATTTTTTTCTTCGGATATGAGATATGTGTATACTCCAATGAATTTTATGACGTTTTTCGAAATAAATATATAATATAAAGATCCACAATGATAAAATTTCCAATTTAGAATATTATTGAGTTAAGTTTCATCTTACAGTTTGATTGAATTATCAATCGAACTTTGTCGATTTTAGAGGATGTGGAGGTTTGTAAAGTGTTACAATTAGCTTTCTGAGACAGGCAATGCTAAAACACGTTGAAACAGTTCATATACATAATTATTATATTTTTACGCGCATCATTTAATCTAAACAATTGACCTTCCGTTTACTCTGCTGTTACTTTTATCAGGAAACCAACGCATAAATCTCTTTCTCAGATTCGGTATAAAAAAATTTGACATATTTCCGCATCTTTACTCTTATATTATCAATCTTATCCGTCTTATAATTAACAAAATAATACACTTAATAAAAAAAAATAATTACTATCGGGCCGTTATTCGTAGAATTTCAGGCTTTTTATCAAAACAGCTGTGGCCGTAATAAAATAATGACTCGTTGGGAAATGAGTGGAACGCGAGAGCTATCCCTAGGGAAATTATCTTATCGACTATTACTCGCCGTGCGTCGTTGGCCTACCACCACAATCCGGCTTTCAATTCTTATAAGAGCGGATAATTCTTGACCTCGCAAAGATGGAGGGACGACCGGTCGTTTTCTTAATGTATTTCATCCGCCAATTATCCACATTGGTCTATTTTATTGGTACTCTGCGTACTCTGTAATTTGAATTTATTCTATTAGATGCGACAATTGCACGCTCGGTTTTAGTGATGAAGACTAAAGCCTTTATGCACTGTGCAAACAAATTTATTAAATCTTAATACATATTTTCTTGAATAGTACATATTAAGTAAACATTTCCTTACAGTAAATAAATATGTACTTATTAAAAAATTTTGTTAAATCAAATTAATGATTCTTGTATCAAATAAATATAGGTTTACATTTGGTAAATATTTACCTTGTTAGAGCAATTCAAATAAGTATATTTAAAATTTAGTATATTTATTAATATATAAATTAAAATTTAGTATATTTTTTTCATGTATGAATATGCAAGAACGTCAGTTAGAAGAGACGCAGTAATTGTTATGCATTCTTTAAGAATTGTTCTTTCTTGTCTTTGAAAAAGATTTTATACAATATAACGCTGTAAAAAAATGTCGGCATCGTTAAAGAAAACTTTTATACGAAGCGAGCGGAAAGAGTATTTTTTTTATGTTACTTGAGAATACTAACTTTAATTGAAATTTCTCTTTTTGATAATTACGTAGGTTATTTTATAATTTTCTATATAAAATAATAGTTTTTAACATTGATATTTTTTTATTAGAAATTATGGCCTCTGCCAAGTATACAAATACAGCAAGCAAGATGCTTAACACAATTTTATTATCATGTTAATGGAGTTTGTCTTGTAGGAGAGAATGTAGAGGTAAAAATCCTGCAAGGTACCTGGCATCAATGCTCGCGTATTCACATATCACTTTATGCACTAATTAAATGTCAAGTTTTCTAGTTCACGGAATACGAGCAAATTTCATTGTATTTTCTCCATTTTGTATCTTTGAATCATAATTATTTTTCTTTTTTTTTTGTTTACTCTATACATATATATGACAGTGGCGGTGCAACGATAGAAGTAGGGTAAGGTAGGGTTGCTATGCAAAGTGCAGAAACACTACGCCCTACGATCTACCACGTGATGCGCGATGCTATGTCCTAGAGAAACTCGAAACGCGGTGTGTCGCAGGATTCTGCAGGACCTGCACGTGCTAATGCGTATCCTTTTATAAAATGCAGTTCCAGTTAAAGCTTTCCTCATTCTCTTTTTTATTTTTTGTCTCTTTCGATAGTGCTTTCTCGATTAGTTCGCCCACGGGTTTCCTCGAGATCGAAAACTAACTTGGAAATAACGAAAGGCTATTTTCGATGGCCTTAACGTCACTCAGTTGAGGTTTTGCCGCGAAATCCAATCGGCGAAAGTTCGATAAAGTTAATAATTGCCAGTAGAAGCCGTGATGGTACTATAAGGATATACAAGATCGAGTAGAAGAAAGAATTTTTACATTTGTCTCATTATGAAAGATCAGTTTGCTTGTTTACAATTCTACGGTATAAAGTATCTAATGTAAATGTAGCAAATTATTATATTATTTTATTATTCTCTCCAGTTCCAGCTAAATCAAGTTTATGTCTCTATTAGATAGGTAGTTCTGAGATTAAATGTTATGATTACTTGAAGAGATAAATAGTGAAATAATCGTAATTGGGATTGCCGAAATTAAAAAAGAAAGATATAGAGCTTTTTGTAATTTCTGTCAGTAGGTCCACTAAACTTTTTAGTTAAATCGCTGTAGAATAGTGGAAACTTACAACGGAAAACCGACAAGGGCCAACGTCGAGAAAGGTGATAAATTGAGCACAACGAGACACCGTGGGGTGGTAAGGTCGGGTAAGGAAGAAAAGCACCCTTGGAGATGCCACGAGCTTGCGTGGCGAGCAAGCGAGTAAGCGAGCCGTGTGTCGGCAAGAACGAACGGGTATTTAAAGCGCATCTCCGTCGCGCCGTCGTCGTTGTTGGCGACAAAATGCTTCTCTTTGAAGATTCATCGTCGATCGCCCTAGTTCCACATCGGCGAGCGAACCGACTTGTTTCAAGGTCGATGTCTTTCGTCCCCTTGCATTATTCTTGCATCCCTCACTTTCCTCACGAGTCTTTTTTTCCCCAACATCTCCATCTTTCATTTCACTCTTGCACGGCTCCCCTTTTTATCTTGCTGTTAGTCTCACGTGTCCTTCCTCCAATGACATTTTTTCCTGTTTATCTTACAGTACTCTTTACGGCGCAATATCATGCAAAGAAGAAAGATCCGTGACAAAATGCGAGAATGTACTTACTTAATCTTGAATCGGAAAATATGAGAGCTACCTAAATTAATACTTATTTTTATTACGAAATGCTTCTTCTTTCGCCAAATTAATTTTATTTTTTTATGTTTATGATTTACAAATTCTCATATTTTTTTGCTTCTTTTTTTTTATACAAAGATTTTCATTTCTTGACAAAGTATCGTGTAGTTAAACGAGTAAAGTTCATGAAAAATTCAAATCTTTTCTTTAATAAAGAAAGGGCTAATGGCTTAAAAATAAACGACGCGTATCTTTCTTGTATCTCGTCTCTTACATAGTTTATTTCTTACCTTACGTTCGCTCTTGCTCCTTCGCTATCTTTGTAGAGAAAGCTTTATATGTTAATCCACGAAGATGCAGAGACCATCGTAATATGTTCGTCGTGCGATTTTAGAAATTTAAATCTCAGCTCGCTTCCGATGGGAGGAGAACTTTCATCGTTATTTTTAGCGTAGAATAATATTCGTACACTTGGTATCGAAGAACAGTGTCGTTAGAAATTGATTTTGCTATATGAAATAGCGTTTGTGGAATTATTCGGAACGTTTTTTAACACGAATTACGCATTAATGTGATAGTTATATTTAAATAAAAACTACTGTTTATAAAAACAGTATATATGCGATTATTACTGGATATACTTTCCTTGAGTTTATTAAGATCTTAAATTATTTCACGAATGGAATAAACAGTTTTGGAAAATTACATCGACGGTAATACGAATCGAATGAAGTTAAATAGGTTTTCTGTTACAGAATAATGAATCCATTCTTCGTAGTTTAATTTCCGCTTCCTGAGTCTCATAGCTAAGCGTGAAATGAAAATTGCATTGCGTTGCATCGCACAGGAGTGAAGTCGTTTGACGCATTGCATTCGATGCAATATACATATTCTTTACGCACTCGCACCGCATCTGTTTACATCCGAGAATTTCTTTATCCGGCATCTTACTACCTTATTGTCACTTTCCCTCGTAGCGCGATCGGGACAGAATGTACGATCATAGCTCTGCATCTCTCGACAAGATGCGACACTGTATATTGCATTCCTCGTGAACTTTTGTCAATTATGTACCATTAATGTCGCGCATTACTGCCAGAGAGAACCACGTCGCAGTTGCTCGTTTTAGTAAACTACAACCACGCCCGGACTTCTCCGCCAAGACGATCACTAGCCAAGCACGATAAAATACGGTTGGCGCATTGAATATTAACAAGCTGCAACAGATAATGACCTTTCGTGAAATTTTCTCCAATGTAAGATTAATTCTAATTTTATCTTTCGATTCTGTTGTTAGAATTCTTGATTAAAATATAACGAGGATATTTTTAAATGTATTTTTTAGAAATTATTTGTATATCACTTGTATGTAATTTACCGTATGCATAATGATGAAGATTTTCTCACTATTACAATTACTTATTTCATAGCAGAAAATAAATTCATGTTAATATTGAAATATTTATAAAATATAATTCTGTTTTTATTAAAGTCGAGCGTTTTTGCATTACACTATTTCATTGATGCTTGCAATATTCGACTAATGGAAGCCGCGAACCTTTATGTAATATTCAAATATATAATCTGTGATCGTGACCGACATATACAGGTGAAAGGGACGAGCAGCGCAAGAACAAGAGCGTGACGTTAAATAATCGTCGTGCTTCGGCGGTATAATCTTGTAAAGAGCACGTGAGCGGAAAAGCTACCCCCGTTTTACGATGAGGGGTTGGAAAAGCGGCAGGGAGTTAGCGTGGTGAGGATTGGTGCACGCAGTAGCTGGTGGCACAATCTCCGGTAATGATTGGTTGTCATGGAAACGAGCCAAGCACCTACCTCGCCCTTTTTCCTCCGGGCAGACCGAGCGGCGTGATCGTCGCGGCGTGCGTCGCGACGCGGAGCGTCGCGTCGCGCCGTGTCGCGTCGCGTCGCGTCGCTTCGCCTCGCCTCGCATCGCTGGCCTGCAACACGGCGCCGACGCCAGCAGGACCAGTATCGGCCTCGAGAGCCTCTGTGCCCCGCAGCAAGGTTAATACTTTCACTACGAAAAGAGATCCACGTGAAAATCGTTTATTTGATATATTATCTTTGGTCGCCACAAATATTTGTTATTTTATATTATTGCTGTATTATCTATTTATTAATATTATATTGAAGACATTTAGTTATTAATTTAGATAATTACTTCAAAATAATGTTTATACTTGGATAATTTTATTAGATAAGAAGCATAAGAAATGCTTGCAGTCTCTTATGACTTGACTTTTATGACTTTCTTCCGTATTGAAACTAATATAACAGCGCACTCATTTGGGTATAGAAAACTGGAGCTCACTTGACCTCAATTTCAAATGCTTAAGAAAGAGATGACAATAATAATGTAACCGTTAATTATTTATGACGACATAGAGCTTCTTGATATTGTCAGCTGCTGCACTTTTCTTCGCGACGACGGATCGCGGTCGTGCTGTTCATTGTCAATCGTAGGTTCAGTCTTACCGATTCAATGTGAAGCCAATTATAGACGTACCGCTGATAGTTTCTTACCGCCTTTATCTGTAAAGAGAACAAATAACTGGCAATTGCTTGTTGACGTCACGATGAGTTGTAATTATTTCTTTTCTGTCGTCGCTTGTTTTCGTCTCTTGATTTCTCTTTAACTCATCTGTAAAAACATACTTTCTTAATCAGTAAGTTCGATTATCGAGGTCCTTTTGAAGCAAGTATATATTTTCAATGTTGTTTAATTTAACAATAAAAAATTAATTAAACTTTACTTATATTATTTATATTTTCCATTAATTTTTTAAAACTGAATTTTCTTTCCGCTTTAAAACGACAGTTGAATAATGCTCTTCAAGCAATTTCCATCTCGTTTGAACGAAATCTCTTTTTCACGGCGACAAAACGCGTGGGCGACCATGCGCGACAACGTCACGGACAATAATAGATTTTTGCATTAATTTCGTATCGATAAATGGAAGCGGTCGTTTACGAAGAAACGACAATTTAGGTCTCTCGGCGAATGTTCGCTCAATGGACAATTTGTAGTCGCTAATCTGCCACCTTAATCGACGGTGCTACAGAACGCTCGGAGAAACTTTAGTAAACCAAAGTTTCCCCAGCGCCGTGCACGCGGTTTTTCATGTATAGAAGAAAGAACGGCGCGAAGTCCGGGGGTGTATGTAGAGTAATCGAGGTTTAGTTCTTGGATAGCTAGAGATCTATATGTGACTATATGGATTCTGAGGATGGACTTTACTCTCGCCTACGGTCTTGGATTGCGATTATAATTCATTACAACTCGGTTCTTTGTATGTACTTTGAAAATCGTGTTAATGAATACTTTTAACGTCACCGGCATGTAACTGTGATCGTTTTATTTTTAGCAACGCCAAGTGTTAAGCGAATCATAGAATCGATTTGATTAGGCTGCGACGTCATCGTTTGAAAATTAAAGGATTAAATACAGCAACACGCGCGTACGCTTGAGTTTGAAGAAGTTGTGTTTTATCCTTTCGAAAAATTTGTTACACATTAATCTTCTACTTTTCAGTATAAAAATGTAATTTTTATTATATTTGTAAGAAAAGTATCGAATATAAAATTAAATTTATAAATATTTTCGTCTAATGGAAGCTGCGGCAAAAGACATTTAAACAAATGTTTGATATAATGGTCATGATATAACGCGTGATTAAAGACAGATTTTGCAATACTTTCACGCGTTATAGGTATGTGATTTCGATGTGGAGTAATGATACAAGCGTAATTTTTCATGATAAGAATTTTATATTAGTTAAATTAGTAACTCAGTGGTTTCATTCATTTTAAAATATTTTACGCAATAATGTTATTGAATATTATTAAATATTTGTCTTACAAATATATAATTATTATCGAATAATAGCGGGTAATAATCAATTCCACCAATTATAAATATAGATTGTTGCTTAACGTTTTAATGGCCATATTAGCATTATTAATTCAAAATCAGTTTTATAGTAAAAAGAGTTAAGTTCAAAGCATTTTCAAGGAATTTTAATTAATATTCTCTCGGTAATTATCAAAGTGCATTTTATCAAAGTAGGTATATATGTATAGCTTAGATATATATTTTGCAGTTATATTATTAACATTACTGGTAATACAACTTATAATTGTTTATTTTAAACTTCTAAGCATTCAGATTTCAGATATTCTATATTTTCGTATATTGTAAGGCTCATAGCACTGAGAGAAAGGATTTTGTTAATTTAGCAAGCCACCAGTACCTTTAACCGGTGATCGGTAAATATGTAACAACAAATTATGTTGTTGTGATTGCTG
>NW_017300278.1:61823-74848 GCF_001594075.2 Trachymyrmex cornetzi
CCTATCTTTTGGATAGACTTTAGCTCGTTTACATAGAATTCGTAGATGATCGTGGAGTCTTAAGTTGTAGGAAACCGATCAAGCACAGTCAAATATAGCGAGAATACTTAACTAGAATTAGTCAATTTCTTACGATTTCAGATCCTGCAACCGTCTACGACTTTTATATATATATACAAATCGACTGTTTTTTTTAACAAATATCACATTTGCTTTCCCTTGATTTGTCCCTATAACAAAATCTTTTCTCTCAGTGAGCAGTTTCGATACATGCAATAAATTAGCGAGGAGAATCGTAACTCGTTTGTTATTTATAACATTATGCTTTAATATGTCCATACTATGTACGTCGTTAGACACATTTATTTATATTATTATTTTTCGAATAACAATTACATTGCAACATAACATATTTATTCTTATGATTTCAGAGGTGCCTTCTCCGTGGTTCGACGATGTGTGCAAAAAAGCACCGGTCACGAGTTTGCTGCAAAAATTATAAACACCAAAAAACTCTCAACTAGAGGTAAGTGATCATCATATTCGGACGCGTTTCACTCTTGAATCTGAAATATTTTTTGAAAAAAGGGAAAGATATGTGCTCGTTTAGAATGGTGAGAGAAGACTGTTACTCGCTTTCCTTTACATGATATAAATACGTACATATAGTACAGACAGGTCGAAGACACAGAAAAGAAAGGTTCTTCTTCTCGAACGTTCTTTCCAGAAACGTTTGAAACATTTCCGAGGTAACAGCGTTCCTATCGTCATCGTAAATTTCCATTGCAAAAGAGCTGCTTTCATATCTTTATATGGCCATTTCTCTCGCATGGTTACTCGATTGCAGAAAATGTGCAACATACAGTAACATATGTGCATAGAACTGTTATCTTTTATAATTTATCATATATCTCTTTGATATATGTCAATATATGTCAAAATGTTGCAATTCTTTGTTACTTTGTCAATTGTTTTTTCTACGTAAATTAACACCATAGAAAATTCTAATGCATGTATGTCTATGTAGTATTTTATTTTTATGTGTTTTATTATTTTTTATATAATTACTATAATATTTTGAAACAAGAATAAAGACATGAAAATTTTTTTTCTTTTTGTTTGTAATTCTTTAAAAGATCTTTAAATATGATTCCGTTAAAGTATATGTACATACATATAGACGAGGAAGGTCAAAAACTTGTGCCATCAACTTGATCGAGTAGCTATTTTCATTTCGCGTATTTTGCGATTTTTTATGATCGAACGTGGATTTATGATAACAATTCGTACGACATGTCTAAAAGCAATAGTCATGAGACACGTCGCGCCGTTGCGTTGTCAACCTGCCAACGCATTCCTACACGGGACCAATGCAGTTGCCAGTTTGTAGCGAGATCATTGGTCCGAAAAATTATACATATCAGCCTCTATTGAAATTCAATCGCTTTCACGCTACACGTATCCGTAAGAAAGCAGTGCTTTCGAATGACGCGAGATGGAGAGAGAGAGAGAGAGAGAGAGAGAGAGAAAGGATATTAATTTTATTACATTTTATTTCATTTATTTTATTGCAACAGCAAAAGGTGAGATGACGATTCATGATACAATATAATTAAGTTAGGCGAATTAAAATCCTCTATTTACAAATTAAATGACATATAAAGATAGCGAATTAGCGACTGAATGGGGAGCATATGCTCCTTCTTCTTTTTGTTTTCTTTTATAAGATAATTTTTATAAAATTGATCTCTACTAATTGTACGATATTTCTTTCTCTGTAAAATTATTTTCTCTACTAGTTTCTTGCAAAACTAAATTTAACGTATAAATTTGCAAGCACGCATGATTCGTAGAATAAGAACATGACCGTCCAAAATAATTACGCGTAACAATTCTGTTCGTACGATTAACGAAGTATTGTTTTGATTACTCGATTGAACCATTTGAGTACAGTGCATCGACGCGAACAATATCTAACACAGTATTCTAATCCGAGTACAACGCAAATGTGGTCGCTATCGTCGTTTCACATGCACGTAAATGCATTGCGGTTAACCATCGTGAAAGAAATTCCGTCGAAAGCATAATGTAATATTCACAGGTAGTCAAACAGTTGAATAACAATGACACATCAACCAAATAATTATGTTAGTACCATAAGCATCTGCAAAAAAATAGGCCACCAAATTTTAACACAATTTTTTTAACATCTCTCAATAGTGATAACTCAAAGAATCATAGTATTGAGACGAAAAATACCTTAAATTAAAATTTGAATATCATTTGATAACCAAGAAAATAAGAATTGAATTATAAAAAATATTTTACAAATTGACAGACGTCGTTTAAAGATATAGACTTTGAAAAATGGAGAAAAAATTTTTCTCAAATTATTATTACATTCAGGAAAATCAGTTGTCCGATCCAAAAAAATTATGAGTTTTTAAGCTCATTTATTCCCTACAAATCCATATTTTATATATAAAATATTTTTCTATTCTTTTTTTTTTTCATAAAGTTGCACATCGTTTCGAAAATTAAAAAACGGCCTTTTCTGCATATTTCAGAAACGAATTCAGAAACGACAGGTGCAAAAATTAAACAAGTAGTTCTAATAAAATAATCCATACAGAACATGTTTTTATCTTCACTTCCTTTTTTAAAACATCTTACAATAATTTTTTAAAAAGTTTTTAAATTTTTTCTTAAGACCGAATAATTCACATTACCTTATCGTGGAAAAATAAAAAAGTTTTAAGATTTAAAGTTCATTTTAATTTTCGTTTTTTGCTAAAATTTTTTTAAAATAATTTTTTTCTGAATTATAGATTTTATTTAAAAAATCCGTCCGTTTTATAACATTTTTTCATGATATACTATTTAATGATTTCACGATGAAAACGTAACTTTTTCAATGAATGTAGCGTAGTAATGATATATCGCTCTCGGCAGACCCTTCTGGGCCAGACCGCTGCCTCGTTTGATCAAGATTCAATTCCTATGCATTAAGAGAGAGAGGGAATATCGCAAAGGAAAGTCGCGTCTCATCTTCGCCGCGCTGAACGACTCGCGAGCACTCGGAATTGCATAATTTCCTCCCGCGGAGCTGGCGTACTCGTTTCCGTCCCTCGCTTCCTTCCCCCTTCGTTCAATTTATAGCCATTTTCTGCGGGCACGATGCGGCGAGATAAATCTATCTTTGGCATCGCCGAGCCGAGCCGAGCCGAGCCGAGGCGTGATAAAAAGGTAAAAAGGTGTCAGGGTAAAAGAGTAAATCCTCCCTCTATTCCTTTTGTCCTTCTGCTCTTCTCACCTGCATCTTTCTCTGTTTTATCATCTTTTCCTTCCTCCTCCCCCCCCTCCCCCTCCCCCACTGTCTCTCTTTCTATATCTCTTTTCCTCTACCTCCTCTACCCCGTCCTTGTTCTTTCCTCTCGGACAAGAATCGTTCGCTCGTGCGAATCAGCTCAGACTACGACCTTGCTCCAGTAACCTCTTGACCTAACGGAGGCCGCGGTCTCCGCAATATGGCATACGCGCTCTGCGCAACGAATAAAACTCGTATCCTAGAAAGGAGAGGGAAGCAAATAGCGAGCTACAGGAACCAATCGTTGTGACGGAGTAGGAGGAATAGAAATTCCCCGATTTCCTCACGAATCGACTCGCGCTTGACTGTCATTTCCCGTCATTTCCGATTTCGAGACACTGCGACCGAGTATGACACGGTGCACTTGTATATACTCTCTGACATGATCTGAGGGATAGAATTCTTTCCATTTCTTTCGTGATGCACGTCGAAACGCACATGCGATCGTTCTTTACCCTGCGAAATTATTCAGATATAATCCTGTGGACACGTACAAGATTGTTTATTCATTCGTTCGTTTATGGAGCCCTTTGTCCTCGCAGCGAACGAAACCAATCAGTATAACTAAATTAATTGGCATGTGTGTGTGTGTGTGTGGATTCATGCATGCACTCGCGATCAAACATAGAGAAATGACGGTTGATAGAAAATGCACTACGATAATAATTTGTAATAAACTGCGCGACTATAACAAACTGTTTATTTTATAATATTAATTTATAATATTATTATATATACTTATTGTTGTGTTAATTTAGTTTTTTGTTTAATTAGGGATATGTTTAATTTTGTTTTTATTTTTGTTTACGTTAGATATAATAATAATTTCTTTTGTTTTATAGTTTATCCTAGAATGGCAGTCTCAGGTTGATCATTTATTTTATAACGTAAAAATTAAAATATGTTTTAATAGAAAATAGAAACCATGTCATAGATCATTTATGTGAACAATTAATAAAAAGGCGTACACAGAGAGAATGTAATGTTACATATAAATTTAATAATTCTAGACAATCTAACAATAAGTTAGGCTAATAATTCGTATTTATATTCGAATAAGATGCATTACGAATTGCTCGAACATTTTTATCTAAAAGCAGAAAGATGGCTTAATTGAACGAAATCTTTTTTTACCATCTAAAAATTATTATAGGGGACAAATTTATTTGAGACTCATTTGAGCGACGGAATTTTCGCTGCTTTTCGCGCGATGAATAATTAATCGAACGATATGGTTGGGATTTCGTCGGGGTCGCGATCATTTGAATTTCTAATTTGCGGCTTTGGTCCACAAAGAGAATTATGAGTAGACTGAGCCATGTTTTCTGACATATGCGCGCTAATACTCGCGTTTTCTTGCTTTTTTCTAATCTTTATCCTTATTTGTCTTTCACTAGAAATTTTTGACTTCGCTTAATCTTGTTTTAATTCTTTTTGTATTTTATATTTATAGAGAAATGTCGTATCATTTTGTTTTTTGATAATATTTCTTAAACAAGAGCTAAAAATAAAATTTTTTTAATATAAATATAAACTAGAAAGTGTCTTGGAACAGATGTATGATTTTTATAATACTGCAATTTTGCAATGATTATCTTTTTCGTAAGATAATTGTCTTACAATACAGGCCCCAAAACTGACACAGTTACACAGCAATGCTACATATTTCTATTCTTTCCCTTTTAGAAAAGTAATCTGTACAAAATTGTTGACATATTTTAACATAACCTGTAGGTAATGAAAAAATGAAAAAAACTTTTATTTTTTGTTGGTCAATAAGAAAGCTATTTTTCTTACAAAGTTTCTAACGGGATATTATATTCATTGCTGTCCGGAAATTATGAGAAAAAAATGCATCATTATCCCTGTAGCCTCATCACGCACGATAGATCAAGGGTGTCTCGTACCTTTCTCTGCATCGACTTGCGTAAGCCAGCGCGACTATATAACGGTGGTTTTTATTATTGACGCTTTCGTGACATTCGTGCTCTATTGGATGGGAAGCGTTACATCGGGTGGATGCTTCCTAAGAATCGGCCTTGCAACAAAAACGATCAACCTTTCGATGATGGACACCCTTTTGTTAGGAGACGCTTTAAGGACGCGTATCGATATTCGTCTTTCCGACAACACCTTTGTGAAACGCATGATTGCCGGAAAAGCGAAACTGATTGCGTGGAAATGTGATTTTTCTGCACGAGCATTCGTTTCGTACCTCGAAATCATGAGATATTAACTTTCTTAAGCTTCCGTAAAGTAAATATCGATTGTAAGAATAATCCACAATTACTTTTACATTATAATAATAGATAAGTAATGATACAATTTTATTTGGTGATTAATTGTTTGTGTTCTTCGAAATTAATTTTATTAAAATATATATAAGAAAAAATTCACACATGTAACTTTTTATACGCTAGATGATTTACAACATATAGATTTTCGCTTGGTCGCTATATGTCAGTATGCATAATTTCCTATAAAAAATACATACACACATATGCTTAAGGATAGACTGCACAGAGTTGTCTCTATAACGAGATAAAAATAAAAAAAATATATTTTTCTAACGAACCCGTTTACTATACGTAACCTGCTGGAAATGATTCGCTCAAACAGCACGCGTACATGTAAACGCGCGTAAATATATGCATTGTGCGCAATCTTTCTCTCTCTCTCTCTCTCTCTCTCTCTCTCTCTCTCTCTCTCTCTCTGTCTTTTTTATCGCTTTTTATAGGTATATGTTTTTATATAGATCTTGTTAATTATTGGTTGGAGGTGAAGGTGATCGCAAGGGCTGTTATCGATTAGTGGATTGCTATATCAAGTGATAAATAATCTGTGAAATAAAATAGATTTATATGCTCTTCTCACTCATTTAATTAGGATGATTCTTTATATTTGGTTGTAAATAGAAATTAATGTTGTCGATATAGTTAATAAGCGTGCTTACGTAAATACGTCTGTATAAAATGCGAGATAGTTTGCGGATTATGCAAAAGGTCACGTTACGTCAATTTTTTTTCTTATGCAACTGGATTTTTTTACGTAAGATGCAGTGGTCATGTATCTAAAGATATTACGATTTTTTAGGAAGTCAAGGAAGAAAAATAAATAAGCGGAAGGAGAGATTATAAAAGCATTTTGTTTAGCTCGACTACATCTGTGCTAAATACGATCGAAAATTATAACATTTTTATTTGGTAAAAAGTCTAAAGAGGACCAAAAAAATGGAAATTTCAGTGGTAATAACGTGTTAGTAAATAAGATAATCCACGAATATTCATCGTGCGACTTATCTACGTGTAATTGCAATTTGTACCTATACAATACCGAATGCAACGTTACGTGCAACTTTATTCTACTCAGCCATGAAATGTGTCACTGAAATTTGTTGACCAATTTACGTATTTTATTGTGAATGCAATTGTACTACGTTTTCTGAGAACAATTGTTTGCGTAACACATTCGAAGAATATAATATTTATCATTATCTCGAGCTTGAGGCAATTTATATTTAGATATATAATATTTCCTTAGTCGCATATGTGAACATGGAATCGAACACAACTCTATTATTTCTCTTTCTCTCTCTCTCGGTCTTGCTAATTTATTTTTTTAATATTTTTAATGATTTTTACTTGTTAATTTATTAAAGTAATTAAATTGATGGTTTAATATATCTTTTTTAGAAATTAAGAAGAATAATATATTAATGCTAAAGTAATATAAAACTAAAGTAAAGTTATATTAATAGCTATATGTATATTGATTTGTTTATATTTCATTAATTTACATCTAAACACGTTGAAATCATAAGTATAGAAGGTTTATTGTGTATTCTATCCGACATACAATGCGATTAATGCGTTTGCTGTCAGTCACTGAAAAAGTTGATTAGCTACATAAATCTTATGGAAAAAATTACATATAAAATAGTAACGAGGGGGGGGGGGATATCCATGCACGCATACTCCTTACTAAATTTACGATCGATTTATTAAAAAACTGATGTCGTAGGATTGTGAAGTCTGAGTAGTGTTGGTGTTAATCCGCTTGTTATAACTCGGCAAGAAAGACAAATTAAATATTCATTTAGACGATATTTCTAAGCGTGTGCGTGTTCTCTGCAGTTTTTTCTTCGTCGATGATTACTTTCCATGTAGCTCGTAAGCGAGTGAAACTCTTTAGCATATTGCGAGCGGAAAATTTGACTCTGTCAAGTAAACTTTTTCCGCGAATGCGAATGGAAGCTTCTAAGTGTTCGTTCGTCAATTTGCATGGTGTTTTTCGTGCTACTTATACAATTTATACATTTGTCATTTTCGACACTTCAAACTCTCGTTTTATATTTGTTAAGCCATTAGAGTGTATAAGCTATCACTGAAGAACCGATTAACGATTGTAATAAACGATCAGCATTTATATGATTTAGGGAATTTGTAAATTAAAAAAAAAAGGATACTATTATATATATGTATATGAATATAAGAAATAAATCTTTTTATTGTACATGAATTTTGAAGCGATATATTTGTATTCTTAATTATAATAATCCCATGTAATTATTTTACATAATATATTACATATTACATTAATATTTTATATATTATATTATAAATTTTTCAAATTGGAAAGTACGAGATAATCGAGAAAAACTCGATATTTTATCATTATATATTTTTAATGTTGTTTCGATATTGTTCATTATATCAGGACATGCCATTTTGAGCTATTTTAATCGAATGGCCATCAAATATTACACAGGGAATCGATTCCGCAGTGTACGTAAGGAGGTAACGGGAAATGATCCTCAAAATGAGTCTATCGTCGATAAATGTAATTTTCTTGTGCCTCTTAGTGAATTAGCTCTGGGAGAACTCGTTGAGAAACCTTATTACGAAATTCGATTCTATCATGATGTCCGGCGATCGAACGTTTCAGGCAAATCTGCGCAATTAACATTACGTTACACGAAATTATATCCGAATGTTTTTATAATTTTATACAAAAATGTAATTATTAATTGCGGCAATGAGAGAAAACAGCAACTCGCATTATCTAAATTACGTTATCTAAATTATTTTTATTAGTTCTCTTGAATTTATATTTAATGTGTGTGTGTGTGTGTGTGTGTGTATTATGTTAAACATATTTAAATAAATATTCTTTTGTCACAGATTTCCAAAAACTCGAGCGTGAGGCGCGGATATGTAGAAAACTACAACATCCAAATATTGGTAAGTCAATATTATTTTTGTTAATTTTATCGTGATATATTAAAGATGACAAAAAGCTATAACTGTCTCACCGTCGCATGTTAATTTTACACCATTCTCGAATATATGTTATTAGAAGATAATTAATTGAATTACTAATCGATATTGACGGTGAGTCTTGGAACTTAATCTGAGTAGGCGTTCCAAAGTAAAATGATGAATAATCTGCACGTGACACGATCGTGGTATAAGTACGTGGCCTGCATCGCGAGTAGATATCGCCCATTTTAGTCAGACATGCATCCTCTGCATTACTTCTTTCCGACAATAAATTACAACGATTGCGTAAAAATTAAGTATTTTCATCGCGAAAGAGCATTTAATGCAATATTATGAATTGATTGAAACAATCAATACTAATTTTATTTTAAACTTTATTTAAGTATATTTAAATTGTATTATTAAAACTTTGTGACATTCTATAAATTGTTTGACGTAATTGTTTGCTGTGTTTCTCAGGCGATATATATCATTGAATTGCTGTTGCAATTTTTTAATACAGTTTTTTTTAATAACAATTATATTGTATCGTCCCGATAAATATCATTGAAATCGAATATAGACGACAATATTGGAATTCAATAAAGTAAAAGAGAGAAATGCATAAGCGAAAGGACGAATGAAGGATGACTTCGTTTTTTTTCATTTCAATATCTCTGATGTTCTTCATTCTTTATGTTTCGATCATCATTTGTATCACTGGGTATTTCTTTTAAAACTGATAACATTTAGGAAAAATCTTTCTTCTGAGAGATTGCAGTATCACGTTATGTCTGTTTTATTATCTCAAAGAAAAATAAATATTTTTTAAAAATGTATACATGTATAAATATTACAAAAAATATTGCAAGCACCATTTTTTGGCGAACGTAAATTTTATAATTCGAAGTAGAAAAAAGTATATACAATATAATATATGTAAAGGTATTATTTAATAAAATTGCAATTTTAATTAAATATTTATATATTAAAATTTAAATAAAACTTATTCTTCATAAATAACGAAAAATGTTGGTGCGCATAAAGTTATTATTGTGACAAGTTTTCTTAAACAAACATTTGTTTTATCCTTATTCTAATATGCGAAATTTGCGTACTATCTTCTTTCGGGAGTCTTTGTGGACGTGCTATGCACTTGTACATGAAGGAATCGTTGATCGATCGATACTTGCCGAGAGAACAGAAAATATTCATGTTCTGAGTGGTGGAATAAATATGGAGACGGCGGTCAGATTATATTTGGGATTATGGGATTTGCACGCATACTCTCAGCTGTTAAGACATAGAAGCTCGTTAACCATCTCTTGGTAGACTCTAATTTCCCGATTAACTTGTTTGAAAAAAAACCTGTAAACATTTCTGATAATCTTTTTTCACTTTTCTGAACGCGTATACAATATCCGTATTGTTTTACATATAAAGGCATGATTAATGTAAAGAAAATTATTATTAATATATAATTAAATTATCAATAACATATCACATTTAATTTATAAGTGTCATATCAATTTTATAAATATTTTTTTGCAAATTTTGCACAGAATTTGAACACTTTTATATTTAATTTGATAATGTAATCTTAATTAAATTATAATATCCTTAATACACGCACGCATGCGCGCACATACATGTACGAAATCGCATATTGCTGAATATATATTTGTTAAAAATAATCAGTATAAAATAAATTGAGTCTAATTTCAAATCTTGAAAGATTACCTATATTAGTAATAATTGAAAGGAATTAAATACATTTAATTTATTTACAATATAATATATAAGTCACGATTTCATTTTGTTCGACAATTGTCGAAAAGTATGTAGGCTTAACTTATTATAAAACCAGATTTCTAATCTCACACTAAGTTATACTAAGCGTGATACTTAAATAGCGTTTCAAAATAGCGTAAAAAGTTAAACGCCGTTTCAGAGTTGTTCCATTCGTGAATAAACCGTCGTTGCACACAATGTTGCATGTATGGTGTAATCTAGATAAAATGTAAATCGCGTCCCGTTCTGTTCGCGCTCGTTCTCGTATATTTGATGCATAATGTTGGGAATGCAATTAATCTCGTATCTCTCGTCATTATACTTTTGACTCATGAATTTTACCCCCTGTTTTTATAATCATTTCAATATGTATGTATATGTGTGTGTATTTATCTATACATGTATATATATATATATATATGAAATTTTTGATGAGTCGATTGTTCCAGTCGATGTCATTTGATACGCTTTATTGAATTACGTTGATTCTATTATAGTAGCAGCATGAAGATTATATCATCTGGTTTATTCAAATCTCCTTGTTATTGATTGAGCACATGTAAGGCTACGAGAATTATAACGAAAATATGTTATAATTTTAACTTGTTTGAACAATTTGTCTAAAACGACTAACTCATTTTACGTTTACGACTAACTCATTTTATATTTATGACTAACTTATTTTACGTTTTACGACTAATATTTTAATTTATACGGTTATCTATAAAATTTTGACAATTTTGAAATTTTCTGCAGATTTTAGAGTAATAACTACCACACATTTCTAGAAATTCTTTGGGATAACTTATTTCATATGCTTGCCTTTTTATTTTATCATAGATTAGAGTAGAAACACGAATTAGGTTTGGCATGCTCTTGCAGCTCGCGGAGGCTTCCGTGTAATTCGATTTTCCGCGGATTACATGACTAGCGTCTCAAGACGTTGGTTATAGTATTCGATGAGAAATTGTATAAAAATGTACTCTGCTACTCTCGTCGTAAACTTTAAATTTTGCATAATAGTGTATATTTATATAATAGTTATATTTCTCATTATAAATAATGTTATAAAAAATTTTTCATTAGTCAAGAGAGTGAATAACAAAATCGAAAGATGTACATAATTTTGACTTTGATTGTGGTTTCCACATGAAACATTAATGTTTTGTATATTTTTTTTAACGATTTTCCTTTCGGTGCAAAGTTTGATTAGATTCCATTTTTTCAATAACTTTGGGATTTTCATGATTTTGCTAGATATCCTGATAACAAAGTTAAGATCTGATTAAAACAGGGTGAACCTAGAATTAAATAAAGAACAAACTTTCGTTGTCTGTTTGTCAAACTTGAGCTCGGCAGAATCTTTTAATTTTCAATGTTAAATAACCTCGTGTAACTATGTTGAAGTTTAAATTCTCGTATAGTGAAAGTATAGATTTTTAATTTGTGCTGAAGAATACGGCTAAAACTCGGTGCAAATTTTACACACATTTGTGTGTAATATCTTTTCCCTATAATACCGGTTATATATTTTATATTTTATCTCTCCCATCACACATCACTTCACATTATATATACCGTGTGTCGAAAGGTTAAACTTATAAATAAATTATAAAACGATTCGCGCGTATGATACAGTGTAGTATGGCTAATTGATGATTACTTTAGTTAGATGCACGCAAGGACTATACTAACAAAGAAAAGAGAAACAAAAAATATAACTTTTACACAAGTAATCTTTAACGAAGGTTAAGAAAGGTTTAGGTCGACGAAAAATCGGTACGTTTATTTTAGTCGCATTTTTTTTTATTGTTATTGCATTATTATTGTACTTGAAGTATACAAAGGTTTAGGTATATCTATCGTTTTATATTTGTCATGACATTTTTTCATATCACTTTTATTAAGCATTTTGTTTCATAAACTGAATGAGCGGCGCACTTCATCAAACGTTTTTCACTTTACACTGATCGAACACACAACTTTAATCGCGATTCTTATATAATATCTAATAAGTAAAACGCGTGTATTATAACACGTGCAAATGTATATTCCTTCAATGTAGACAATCTGGATAAATTCGGTGCAGTTTTACTACCCGAAACAATCGCTCTCATTGTCAGCGAAAAAGGGCGAAAACTTATTTTACTAGTTTCCTATTATGTATCTACTCTCGTAATTATGTTTGCCTTGACCTTGTGTGTAGTAAGTAGGCGATTTATATTCGCATGGTGAATACGCGAGAATGATTGTAGAAAACTTACCGTTAATGAAAGTATATCGATTTCATGTTAATAATGCATAGTTAATAACCTCGTTGTAATGATGAAAATATGCCTTAACGGAACGCAGATACAAAAATGTAAGAAGAAAATGCAGAAGCCGTTTCCTACATGATTTATTTTATTTAAAGTCAAGATAAAAAATTTGTCACGGGTATTTCTAACGACATTGTGATGTGTTATAGATATACATATTATAATATATGGCATATATGTATACCAGGGATGAGAAGTAACTCGTTACTTGTAACGAAGTTACAGTTAGAGTTACTTTTTTTCAGTAACTGTAACTTAACTTCGTTACTTTCTTTCCATCTGTAATTATAA
>NW_017300278.1:75192-79692 GCF_001594075.2 Trachymyrmex cornetzi
ACCATACAATTTTTTTATCTTTTTGAATAAAATTGTATAACATGTAAATGTAAGCCAGTCTTTTTTTTTTAATTGTCCTAGGCTGCATTACTCTGATGACCCTGTGTATCATCCTTGTTTAATATCAGGTGAAAAACAAGGGTAAAACGATGCATGAAGGCAGAGTTGGATAACGTTTCTGAATACAGCCCCAATGGTATCGATACTAGTAAAAATTCCGATGAAAAAAGTAACTTAAAAGTAACTTAAAGTTACTTTTTCAGTAACTGTAACTGTAACGAATTACTTTTCAGAGTCAATAACTTGTAACGGTAATTAATTACTTTTTGAAAGAGAAAAGCTGTAATTACTTACTTTTACAAAGTAACTTTCCCATCCCTGATGTATACCATACATATCACAAAAATACTATAGTATTGAAAATTTTTCTCAATAAATACTTGCCGATTTGTAGTTCATTCAAGTACTGAGTATCACTTATTAAATTATTGTCATTTTAATTTCTTCACTATTTAATACTGCGATTAGTGTAGTTCAGAAATTCTACCTTTGCCGTCGTACCTCTTTGAACCTTGACCTTTTCAATGTCTTTACTTCATTAAGCGGTCTCTCCGATCACGCGTATCTCCGATTGAAAGTCACGGTGTGAATTACAGTCGACTGATTTACCTTCAACAGTCCTCGAACTAAATTGAACGTCCAGCAAATAAATGCTTGATTTCGACGGCAAGCGCGTCGATAATTACTAACTCCTCTCTCATTCGCTCGTAAGTTCGCTGAAACCTGCCTCAATGGCCGCGCTGCTAATTGATATAAATGCGACTCGGCGCGCCGATTATAGCGTACAAATTTCCACTTACAATTAGACGCGATGCACGTCTTCATTTTGGTAGCAGCTCTTTCAAACCCGAAAATCTAACACCATTAAATAATTAATAAAAAATACAAAGTAAAATATATTGATGCGCTAATGACTTCGACATTTTTTATAATTCAGTGATTAGTTTGTCGTCAGTCTTTTTTTTAAATCGAATCGATAATAGAGAAGAGAGTGGAAGGAACACTTGAAAGAAATTTAATGTAGGTGTTACATGATTTTTTGCAGGAACTTTTACACTTCATATTTTTATAGAATATGTAAATTCGATGATGCGAGACAATAGAAATTGTTAGATAAGAAAATGCAAAAATGTCACACCTTTCTCAATTTTTACATTGATTTTATCAGAATAAAAGTTTCGTTGGAAAAAGTTTGTTCTATATTATTAGTTCTTTTTCTATTGGAAATTTTTCTTTTTATTTTCTATCAATATATACAGTATATTAGAGTTCCATGAATATAATCACACACAGATACTATAAAAATTTAAATTCTTAACAAACAGTATAGAGAATGTTATTACGATACATTTGGTACTGGGTCGAAATGGAGTGTGAGCTATCGTAAGATATCGTTAAATTTATTCACTGCCAAAATTCTAAAACATTTTCAATTTCGTTTACTTCGTTCTTCGAGGAAGCAATGAGAAGTGTGCGTACTCTCATATATGATACATGTGACTACGACCTTGAGCCAACAAATTCGCACTGATGTGTTACGATACCTTCGAATTGTGCGCACACAAACTGGATACAAGCCAATCGGCTGCGCGTGATCCCGAGGAAAATTTTTGGCGCCTGTGCGTTTTTCCGCGGATTCGTGTCGGATTGCGGTTGATCCCGGTGAATATACTCGAAAACGTGAAGATTTTCGTACTACGTTCACTGACAACAGGTGTCCCTGTGCGACCAAATCGAGTTAAGACACGAATGTTTGCTCTCACGCGAAAGAATTTAACATCTCCTTTGTTGCTGCGTGTGAACTTTTATATATTATAGATACAATAATCAAATAGTGATTTTTAAGTGTTCGAGATACGCGTAAATATTTTTTACCAAGTATTCTTGTTTTATAAATACTCTGTTTCAAATTCAAAGTACGATAGAAATTGTTCTATCTTCACTCTTTTTTCTCGGATAATTCTGGACTTAACATTATTATTCTTGATAATGTAATGAAAATAATGTTTTTATTAATTGAATAAGTATTAGATTATCGAATTAGATACGTATGAATTAGATTATCTGTTTGCATTTTCCCATATAAACGTAAAGAGACTCAAATAAAGAGACGAATCGTTCTTTTATCCGTTCTTTTATCCGTTCCTCAACGGATTTCATTGATTGAGGATAAGAGATTACAATACATTGTAATAACGACTTCAATCGGTACTGTTGACATTGTATCGACAATTCCAACCGAAAATTATCGTTTATCTTTCTACTGGTTGTAGTCAGTGGCGAAAGTCACGCTCCCTCCGCCGCGCATCATCGCCGCTGCGGGCGGTCCGTTTGTCGACCTTTATCACTGACAACGCGGCTATTATACTATCGTGAGTTCAATGTGATATACGATGGTGTTGAGTGCGATTAGGAAAAATATATATGAATATTTCGCTATACCAGGATGTTCCGTATAATAAAAGAAAAATTTATAACATATAAAGTATTAGTTGTATAATGACACAAAACGGGGGTGCCTGTAATGTAATTCTTCGATAAATCTTGATCTTCCGTCGAGATGTACGTAACGCAGGATCCGAAAACAGACGAATGGCAATGTGTTCTCGCATCTCGTGCCGCCTTATTGTCCTTGCAGCATCTTGGAGAATCTCTAAGCGAGACACAAAAGCGCACGAGGAAGAGAATGCGGATCAATACTCGACATCTGGTCATGCCGAACCCCCATACGAGAGCACAGCGGCAATTTGCTTCTGTCGATTTTGTCTCTCATTTTATGTCTCGTATCTAGTCCGCTTGATTATCACTCAGTCTGCACTCTCTTATAATTGTTTGACTAAAAGTTGTCGAGAGTAATGAAAGTTTCTTGCTAGCGACACGTTTACACTGTCGACTTCCATTAGGATATTTCGTTATTCGTTACGTGACATTACACCATTTTTTGTAAATTTTCTTCCTCATTATTAAACTAACTATATTAAATTTCTAATGTTTGTTGGTATCGGCTATTTTACTTTTAATATTTAACGTCAATAAGATAAAGTTAATTTGATTATTTTATGTTGATATTAGATTATGTTAAATAACGTTTGTAAATTGTGTATCGAAGTGATCAACGCGTATTAAAGGCGGTATGATAAATAACGATACAATAATTCATATTGTTTATTTATCGTTTATTTGTAAAAATAAATATCCGCTATATACAGAGTGTCCCAGAATGACCGCCGAATATTTCGTGTGCTAGTAAAACAGACTAAACTGAGTCGAAAGATTCTCTATCATTTTGCAATTTTCGCAATAGTTAACAAAAGATATTAGTTACTAAATATCGTCAAATATTGATTTTTAATAATTTTTTACTCAAATACTATCAACTTCACAGAAAAATAGCAAGAGACAAAAATCATTAATTTTCTTCTCATAGAGCTCTAAGAATTTTTTAAGAATTTTTTATCAACTTTTTAGTATATTGCATTTTCTTATCGGCAACTATTTTTACATGAGAAAATACGATACTAAAAAATTCTGAAAAAATTCTCAGAATTCTATGAGAAGAAAATAAATAATTTTAGTCACTTACTGTTTTTCTGTAAAGTTAATAGTATTTAAGCAAAAAATTATTCGAAACCTTCTCCGATTTTTAGTAATTAATATCTTGTTAATTATTGCGAAAATTGCAAAATGGTACTGGACTTTTAGACTCAGTTTGGTTTGCTGTACCAACACACGAAATATTTGGCAGTCATCTTGGGGAACCCTGTATATCTAAGCGGAACAGAATTTATAACGTCGATTAATCCTTTATACGACAGAAAACCGATGATGGTTTAGACAAGGTAATTGACATAAGATTATGAAAATAGAGGAATGTAAAATGAACTGGTTTTATATTACAATAGAAAATTTATTATAAATGTTTTTTTTAAATGTTAGTATTTAATATTGATCATTTTGTTCGAAACTTAATTACCAACATATTTAATATCAAAGACAAGAAATTTACTATATAAAAAAATTAAATATTCGTTTTTCACACTTGTCTCGTAAAATAAAAACTTGGTTTCTTTTATTTGGCTTCACGTATTTTAGTTTAACAGAAAAATTTGATTTTCATTTAATTTTCAAGATGTTTTGTATTAAACGCAAATAAAATTTCATAAATAAAATATTTGTGATTTTTTACCTAATTTCGAAAATTTAAATATTTAATATCAATAAATATAGAATTATTGCAAGTAATATTCTAGTCGTTATTTGGTCTTTACATTTTGTTTACCGAAGGTAAATCATTAGGATGATATGTACCAGGTATATGTAAATATGAAACCGGAATTTTTAAATAGAAAATACACGTTTATTACATGAAAATGATAAAAAATATTTTATTCGAAGTATTGCCCATCGCTAGCTATACATTTTTCCCACCTGTCTGACAAT
>NW_017300278.1:79797-97013 GCF_001594075.2 Trachymyrmex cornetzi
AAAATAAGTAGTAATCGGACAGAGCCAAGTCTGGTGAGTAAGCCGTATGCAAAAGTAATTCCCAACCAAACGCCTCAATCGTTTCCTTGACCAGTTTTGTTGCGTGTGATGGTGCAGTATCATGAAGCAAAATCACTTTGTGTTGCCTTTTTTGATATTCCGGTCGTTTTTCACGCAAAGCTTGATTCAAATTGATCATTTGTTGTCGGTAGCGTTCAGTATTAACGGTTTCGCCAGGTTTTAGCAGCTCATAATAGATCACACCTTTCTGATCCCACCAAACACAAAGTATTGTCTTCCGTCCATAGCGATCTGGCCTTGCAGTCAATGTCTATGGTTCGCCTGGAGTTAGCCATGATCTTTTACGCTTAGGATTCTCAAAATATATCCACTTTTCATCGCCAGTCACAATTCGATGGAGAAATGACTTTCTTTTGTACCTGGCGAGCAGCATTTCGCAAGTGGTTTTTCGGTTTTCCTGCTGTCTTTCATTCAGTTCATGTGGAACCCATTTTCTCATCTTCTGGATCTTTCCCATGGATTTCAAACGTATGGAGACGGCTTCTCGTGTCACATTCAATTGATTCGCGAGTTGTTGTTGAGTTTGAGCGTCATCCTCATCCAACAATGCTTGCAATTCGCTGTCTTCAAACTTTTTCGGTGGTTTTCCACGTTCTTTGTTTCTCACGTTAAAATCACCACTTTTGAATTTTTTAAACTACTCAAAGCACTGTGATTTACCAAGAGCATGCTCACCGTAAGCTTCGACAAGCATTCGATGCGATTCTGCAGCAGTTTTCTTCAAATGGTAACAGAAAATCAATGCTGTCCGCAAATCGTAGTTTCCAGGCACAAAATTCGACATGTTCAACGCTATTACAAACTATACTGTTGTATGAAACTTGTATTGTTGTGAGTTGAAAATCTTTGTCAGATGTCAGAACAAGGAAATTGCGTCAATGACGCAGTCTGACGGCAACTACATTGACAGCTATGGCCATCTATTGGTAAATTCCGGTTTCATATTTACATACCTGGTATGTACGTACAAGTAGGAACGAATTGCATCAGCTTTAACATTGCGACAACGAGGAACACTAAAGTTTATTAGACTGACTGATGGTCGCTACTGTTAGTCCAATGTTTCCATAATTCATAAAAATTGGTGTGATCAACGACGTTAGTATTTCTTTTATTCATTTTATGGCTCCATTCGATGAGACTAGATCTAGTTGACGCGATGAATCGTCCTCCATGGATTACAGCGCGTTTCGCATAACGGCATAGAAACGAAAAATCCATGTTCATTGTGAGTCAACAATTAAATACATATCGATCCCGTTTGTCAGTCGAGCTCGTTTTGTACCTTTTTTTTTCTTTCCTCTGACTTGTGTTTCTGTGTCCCCCCCCTCTCTTGCTCTCTCTCACTCTTTTCACATTTTCGTGAGATGCGCATAATACGATCGCACGTGTCATGAAAGGAAACATTGTGAAACAAGACGATTATTCACAAATAACTCTTTCGCGAGCTTGTTTTTGTAATCTCAATCATGTATATAGTTTAGATAGATAACTGCTGTCTTTATCTATAACGTATATTTAAAAGTTTAGGTAATAAGAAGGAAAAATGTATATAACAAGTAAAAAAAATTTTTTCCGAATTTAGAAAAATTTGTTATAATGATAAGTAGAAATAAGAGGATACAATACAAATATCTATATACATATACATAGAATAATACAGTCTACTTTTTGTATTAAAAGAATATAATATAATCTTTGCGAGATTAATTATAAATAAACCAAGTCTCTACACTTGATAATTTCACATCTAGATAATCCTTGAGATATATTTGATGATCTATGCAGATGGGCAGTGATTTTAGAGATCAATTGGTCTCTGTGCAAGTTAAGGCTAACTCAAGTGCAGAGATATTGCTCTATCAATTATCCTTGGAATAGTTTGCTGGATAACAAGGTTTCTGTGTGTTGAAGATGGCTCGGTAATCGTCTTATCACTTTAATGGATTATCAGAAGCATCCTTCTAGCAATATGAGTATGTCGTTTGATAGGGTAATACTCTTTTGTACGTGAATAATTGCATATTTTTTTATACACACACACACGCGCGCGCGCGCATTTATATAAAAAAAATATATGCATATATATTTGACATGCCTTAAAAAGAGAGGAGAGAGTACATTTAAAAAAATAATGTAAATTTCTTATATTTTATTTTGATTTTTAAAAATTTATTTATTTTTGGAATTTTCTTTTTTATTTAATTAATATTTTTCGTCATTTTTAGAAGGATTTGAGCTTGCAAATGTAATCACACACTATGTCGAGGTGTGGCTTTGAAGATCGATACTTGTGTTAGTTCTCTCTCTTTCTCTTTTCTTCCTTTCTCTGCCTCCCTTTCTCTTTCTCTCTTTTTCTCTTTTTCTCTCCTTTTTCTTTCCTTCTCTCTTACCATCATTATCGTTCTATCAATTTTTTCCATTATCGCTGTATTAAAAAAAGTCATGCGTATTTATGTAATATTCTATTTCTCAAAATGATCAAAGCTTCTTAAAGTATAAAATTGTTAATGAATTTTTCCAAATCTTTGATTCTTTCTTTGCAGAGGGTTGCAAAATGTTTTTATAAAAATATCAACTTTTTCAAGTAAAAACTCTTCTGTCAATAATATTCGCTTTAATATTTGAACTCGTTTTTCTGGACATATCTTGTAAAATCGAAGAAGGGAGATCACAGAGTGAAAAGATGGATTCCGATCCCCTTTTCTCCAGTCCTCTCTTCTCATAGTCCCGCGAATCATTTGAAAAGGCTGCAGATGGAAAGATGATATTCACGTGAACTTAGAACACGCAGTACTTCAACTCGTAGCTCGCAATCAATATCGAAATACTATTCTTTGAATCGATATAACGATGGAAAATATTTATTTGCAAATTAAACGCGAAATTGGATATGAGTGTGTGAAAAATGTGAAAATAACTATAAAAAGAAATTGGTAAAAGAGAATTATAAGCGAAATGGTATAATATTGTATAGAATTAGATGTATTATGTAATTAAAGTATGAATTGTTTATAATTAAAGAGCAAAACGTAATGACTATCATTATATAAAATAATTTAAAAATTGTTTTTTTAATTATAGTAAAGATATAAATATCTTTTTTTGACATACACTTTGATAATGCTTATTTTAGTTTCTTCTTTTATCTCAGAACTCCGTTTAGGTTTTATTGAATTGAACGCGATATCAGAAAAAGAAAATATGAATCCGGTTCTTTATGACCTTTTGATTCTTCTAAAAATAAAAAGTGCGAGAGAAGTGTAAAGTTGTAGTCAACATAAACTTTAAGAACTTAAATGTGTCCCCTAACTGTTCGTTTAATATTAATTAAGTTTATCGTTTATTTATGTTGTTATGAAATTTGTTACGTTTCTTTTGCCGACGATAAGTACCTATACGTAAAATTTATAACAATGTATACACATGGCAAAAATGTCACGTATTTTAGATCATACCGGTTAGTCTTAATATATTTATATGCAATATCTACTAATTTATTAATTTTTTTATTTACTGGAATTCTTATGCTGAAATTTATTTTACGTTTCATCTTATTCATGAACGCTTATCGGATATAATGAAACTAGAAGACGCAAATCCATCATTAATGTCAATCGTATTAAAAGTATCGATCAAGGATCAGGAGTAATGGTGTTGTCTATTAATTACTGGTTTTCGTTTGCTGGCGAGATTTTGCGTCAAAGCGAATTATTGTATTAACGCTGTGCGTTAACTGTGAAATAATACTTCTGTCAAGAAAAGTTTTGCTCTCATTATGGCGGTATAGCAACCCAGTTCGTTGATCGATCTCGAAATAGGTACGCATAGAGGACAGCGCATTGCGGCGAAAATGTTGTCGGATAGGTAAGACAAATGAAACTATGTTAGTGAAGAATAGAGCAAATCGAATTTTCTTAAAATATTTTGGAAATAGTAATATTTCACTTGTATTAATTTTTTCATTATCTATTATAATTATTACATATTGCTGAGTAAATAGGAATGCAAGCTAAAATATCAATAAATTAGAAATTTAATTATTTGACTAAATTATTTTTTTCAACAGACATCACAAATTTAAGTCGTACAATTAGAAAAAGTTTCGAGTTTCCAATTTTACTAAAGTAGATACTAAATTTCTATTTTTTTGCTTATAGTTAGCATATGTTGCTATACAAAAGATATGAATGTCTTGTGTTTATACTCGAACCTCGTCGACAACTTTTGTAACAAAGAAAACTCGTGCATTCATTAAGAAGCCGAACTATATCTTGACATTTAGCACGTAAAATAGCGCCTCGGCGTCGTGGAAGATTTCTTCGTGTCATCCGACGCATATCAATCGAGAATGATTCTTGTTGTTGTATAATGAATGCAGAGAAAAACATGTCATTATATGAGTCATTAAATGACTTTTCGCTTATAAAAGAATAGGTCATGTCTTCGTTTAACTTTGATTAAGCTCGAAGCGGAAGCAAACTGCTTCTCGGATTAAAAGGGCGAGAGAAGAGTTCTTTCATTGACTTTAGTATACGTGTAGTAATCGTAGCAAATGCTGTTTAAACATTGTATAAACAATTTTCTCGTACTCGAAAATTGATCTCTGTTTTGTAGTCTTCGATTTGTCCAATATCCGTGTGAAAAACTATTTATTGCACGACATAAATCTACTATACACGATTCGTGGTTCACTCTATTTTAATTTGCCGTATTACAAAATTGATTACTCGCTCTCTTCTATGTTATAAGTTTTTAAATATATTTTTTATGCATTTAATAAAAAATTAATTAAAATAATGAACTAATAAAATTAGACGCAAAATAATTTTTTATTATTCTGTTTTTAATATGCGTAGCGATAAAATTAATGTTAAAAGAGAACATGATAGGATATTTTGAATATAATTGATAAATATATTTCTTTAACAATTACAGATAATTTATCTTATTTGTCGACTTTACTATGCGCATTTTCATTATCCACAATTTAATTGCATCTTATTCATGATAAACGTCATAGTAAGCGGCACTCTTTTTTACTTATATTCTTGCACATCCTTGAATCGAGTGGAGTTGAATCTAGTCGCTGTAAATCGAGTGCAATTGTTTGCCTAGTGCCGTGCGGACCATTAGGCAAGTTAATTGACGACAATCGTTCTTCAAGAAGGCGTCAGTTTGCATGACGATTATATTGTTCAGTAACAGTAAAGAGAATAATATCTGATGAGATAATGGCGTTACGTTTCTGTGTGATGATATTGGACTCAACGATTTCGGATATCACCAACATGTAGTATCGACTATCACGTTCATGAAATTTATATAACTTGTTAGGAATTGTCATTAAACTTATGGCATGCAAACTTGTAGAATTTAAACGGTGAAAGCTACAACTCGTTAGGAATTGTCATTAAGTTTATGGCACGCAAACTCATTGTTTAATGATATTGTCCTGCGGATTCAACGATTTCGAATATTACCGGCATGTAGCATCGATTATCACGTTCGTGAAACTTACATCTTGTTAGGAATTGTCATCAAGCTTATGGCACGCAAACTCGTGAAATTTAAACAGAGAAACCTTTACGATTATACACTCCGGTGTATAATCGTCGATAATCGCAATCTCGATCAGCATGAATTTCCACGTTCCAATTGTGAAAAGTTTGATCGGATGTGCGCAATGCGGCAATTCAAAACTTGCTGGTGCAAGATTTGAATATGTTAAAATATGTTATGAATAGAGGGAGAGAGAAAGAGAAGAAAAAGTAAATAAAATATGAAATACAAATAGACAGTAGACATATGTATATAGAATTATACATAATTATACACGTTACATTTGAAATATCCAAACTTTTTAAAAAATCTTGTTCGTTAAATAAATTTTATTGAATTTTAGCAAATAAAATCATGATAAATGAAGGAAAGTATAAAGTAGATACTAAAGAACAGCTTTCTCTATAACATAATAATATATTTCGTTTCTATCACTGGTCCTTTTATAGGATCCACTTAAAATACAAACGCCTAAATATAGGATTCATTTAAAATACAAAATTGTAATAAGTACTTTCACAAACTTGACGTCTTGTCATCCTCTCTGTTACAGTGAGATTACATGACAGTATACAAGAGGAGAATTTCCATTATCTTGTCTTTGATCTGTAAGTATACCAAATTGTTATTTCTGACTGTTAAATGTTAAATTAAACTTTTTTATGTGTTTCTTGTGTGTTCTCTTCGGTGAGATTAAATTGGTTGTTTTATAGAGTTCGAATGGTAGTAATTAAAATCTCGAATGATTGTAATGACGATGCACAATATTTATATAATTTATTTTAATGGCATTTCTAACGTTCAATGTTTTCAGAATTGTATCACTTGTCATTAATATAATAGTTAATCGATAGTTAATCAATTGTAAATCATATATGTGTGTCTTCATCTGATACGTAAAGAGAAGAAAGTATTGTAATCGGCGTTATTTATTTGTAAAAAATTACATTTATTATTTTATTTATATAGGAAGATGAAATATTATTATTTTAAAACAAAGTAATTCTAAAATTTACTATTTTCTCTAAAGACCGAAAATTTATATCTGTCTCTTTATTAAAAAAATTTTATATTTTCAATCCACGCAATCATGTTGGGAGCACTTGATGCGATTGAGCTGACAATAGACGCGATTCTCGAGTCATCGGTCTGTATTCAGAACGCGCTTGTAACAATGTTACAATGTTAACGCGCATTTAGCATACAATTTACATTACATATGCTGTACAGTTTCAGAAATAAAAGCGCGCATTTATCGATCAAAGCGCGTTCTGAATACGGGCCATCACGTTCATCTATTAGTCTCGACTCCACTAACAGGCTTCTAGCAGCGGCGCAATTCAACAACAGCGAGGCAATTCGTGAGCTCTAATTGCATCAAGTAGATACCAATCTGTGGCCTTTTAAAATCGTCAGCGATCTACGCAAGAGTCAAGAAAATATCGTGCCTAATTTAATTTCCGCGCGACCACTCCGTTACTTTTAGATTTGTAACGTTAATTTACCGTATATCATAAATCTCGTTTCTCCTTCTTGCCATGTGGCAACGATATGACTTTGCTACTTTGCCACGTCGCCTGCAATTAATCTACAGGTTACAGAGAGTTTAATTTCATCTATTCGTCTTTTGCTCAACTTTTTATTGACATGGCACGCCATTTTTGGTTTCGTCTGCCGAATTTTTAATATTCAATCAATTAATTACTTTTAATTCTGTGCACATACACACGATATGCAACAGTTCTTCCACCGTATTTTCTTTTTTAACGCAGAAATTTTCTTTCAACCGTCGATTCGTGTATAATTTTTTCTGACAAATTTTATTTATCATTCGGCTATAATGTAGGTTTGTTGCATTTTAATATAATAGCTATCTTTAAATACCTGTCTGACACTACCGTGTCTCCAGATAAGAGAAATCCTGCTACTTTTTGCACAACAAATTCGAATACGAACGGTATTGCGAAAACACGCTTACGTTGTATGAAGCATTTACGAAAATTCACGCTACTTTTATTTCCGGGGTTAAACGTCCCGCTACTTGATGATATTGCTTTACCACGCGATCTCGCGACGCGCTCGCGAAATGGAATTGAAACGTAAAACGCTTACAGAGTCACCGGCGGAGAACTGTTCGAGGACATCGTCGCCCGGGAATTCTACAGCGAGGCGGACGCCTCGCACTGTATTCAACAAATCCTGGAAAGCGTTCACCACTGCCACCATAACGGAGTTGTGCACCGGGATCTGAAAGTACGTAGAGAAAAAGGTTTTGGTCGCGAGTTTGGTGAGCGTGCTACGAGTTCGTAGGGCCGACGTTGAAATAAAACGAGCGAACACTTCCAGCGCGGTCTATCCTTCCACAATGCACTTCCCTCCAATGCTTCATCTACCTTTCGCGATTTCTATGGGATATATTATTTCCAGAAACTCTAAAATGTACGATAATAATAGAAGACGGTATTTCGCATCGTGTTCTCGATCAGAACTTAAAATTCACCGACATTTATCGGTTTTCAGAATTCAGTAACTCCCTAATTTAGAGTCACGTTTTCTATTAATTCCAACGAGGATATATATTCCGCCTATTTTAATGTCAATGAAATCATACGGAATGCTCGAATCTTACTCGAGTTTAATTCCAAAATTGAAATTTTGGTTAAAGAAGAGTTAATGAATATCGACTCGATGTCGAGCATTTAACGATGTCGACGGATCTGTGCCATTTTCTGTTGCAGCCCGAAAATTTACTCCTCGCGAGCAAGGCGAAAGGGGCGGCTGTGAAATTAGCAGATTTTGGTCTAGCGATCGAGGTGCAGGGTGAAGCGCAGGCATGGTATGGTAAGTTGACCTTACTTTTTTTCTGGTGAATTATAATCCGCTAAAACTTACACTTTGTCTTTACGCGTCGGTCTAGTTCTAACGATCGATGATCGAAGCGACCGTCGATCGAGCCATGCAAATAACTTGCAGAAATCTTCACAAGAAATTTCTTGCGGGAAGAAAAGCGTGTGTCATTTCACAATTCTTTCATGATATTTAACTTTTGTTCGATAACGCGAATGTTCGATCTTTTTTTTTGCAATCGGACAAAAGGACCATTATGAAAACTAGTTGTCCACAAAAGTCAGAACAGAAATATAAAAGAATGATACATTGCGTTGAGACTTTCAGCGAGTTGAGAGATCGAACAATTTCTTTAATATAAGCAAAATAATAGGATTTGCGAAATACCATGGCTCAAGTTGCGAATTTATCCGACACTGTAATTTACAATTGAAACGTAGTTTTCGTTCTCCGTAGTCTTCGTTCAAATATCGTCGCTATACAGTTACAACTTGCATCTATATTTTCTCCGTATCATGTAACATATTATTTTCTTATGGTAACACGTTAGCATTAGCGTATTGCAAGAAATGTCAATGATATATCGAAAAATTATTGCAAACTTATTCTAATAGAGAAACACTATTATATTATTCATATTATATTATTCAGATTTTTTCATTAAAGAACAATTTTAGAAAAAACTTTACTTTTTTTTACTATAGAAGACTATCTTTCTCACACTTTATTTTATTTCTTCTTTGCGGTTTTTTTCACATATTTCCTTCGAATATCTTTTTTTAACATATGTATATCTCTCTGTCAATATTCGCTCCAGTGAGAAAAGCAAAAAAAAGATATTGACTAGAGGCAGTCTTATTGTTAAAATACATATATTTTTCGAAGAATTTCGGTATACTTAATTTTAAAATCCTAAACCTGTTCTTGTAAACTATTTCGCGCTACTGCTCGCACCAGCTGTGCGAGCCGTGAACTTGAATCTTTCTGTCTACTTTGTGCCTTGTCCATTTGATTTACATACATTGTGCACTCAGATGTCTATACGAGCCAGCATATTTGCGTACCAGCCAGCTGGCTACTCGTTTTGTTCTTCTTTATGCAAAAATACGCGTGGGGAAAATTTTCCGATAGCACGGTGAATTCTTCTGCGCATGCAGGCACTTCCATAAAGAAACTTCTGCTTGATTTTACATTCCTTATCGAATTCGAAAACAATCTTGCGGGAAATTTTGTCTCAAACGTTTATTTGTCGTGTGTATCTTCTGTGATATTTAATGTCAAATATCTTAAACATTTACATATAACACTCATCACTTAAATTCATGTTAATATTTACATCATGATTTAATTACTTTAGATTATTAAGTGCCGAATTATTAAGTGCTTGAAATTTTTACTTTATTATTTTAAAATAGTACGGAATAATGTTTTTGAAACACTTCGTTTATCCCGATGGACCAGATACAATTCCATGTCCTAGCAATACTTTTTACTTCTCACTTTTATCGACGCAATTAATTTTTTTTCTCGACGTGATGCTGAAAACATACATGCACTGTAAATTCATCAAATTTATATCAAAAATTATTAATATCATTCCACGCATAGAAATTACATAGCTTGGCAAGGCAATTAAAGTGCAAAAGAATAAAAGACGCAAAAATGGATAGTTTAATACAATTGAAACATATTGTTCAAAAAATCAATATTTATTTAATTACAGTTTTGTACAGAGCGAGTGTTTATTGAATAAATGAAATATATATAAATGGTGAAGATTAAAATGTTCAATTCAAAAGAAATGTCACTATAGTTCTTGCAAGCAGATTTCTCTGTACACTTATAATCTTGACGGCATCCGTAATCGTATTATTTGTTTTTCGAGAAATTTACTAAATATTTGCGAAAATATTTTTAGCGAATGGTTAACAAAATAATACCAGCCAAGCGTTGAGCCAAAGAGTTCAACGCGATCATTGACAGAATATTTCCGAGGGCAACCATAGACGACCTAATTGCGCAATTGTGCTTTTGTTGCGTCAAAGCACGACTGCATTTTGGCTACAATCACAACAGTTATACAACAACGGTGTATGCTTATTGAAAATTACACGTGGCAAAGCGCGACAAAATCACCAATGTAAAATTTAAAAAATATACTGATCGAGTTCTCGCGATAGCACGTAATTGCCCCAGTTACGTTTTTCACGTGTCATTAATAGCAAAAATTTTACTGCCTTTTATTTTTTTTCACTATTATTATTTATATAGTTTTTAATACACATTGTTTAAAGGAATAAATTTTGCGTACCGTAAAATAAATATTTACTAGCTTTTCTAGCCACAAATCTAATATCTAATCAACGATTAGCGTAAAAATCTGTAATTTATTTGTTACTATATATTTGTTACTATAGACACTATCTCGCGTAGAAATGCTTTTTTTGACAAATTATAGTGATTATTAATTTATTGCACAAATTATTTAAATATACATATTTTAATGAAAACTGATACACAACAACATGCATCGCCATCGATCTAAATTACCAATATTATAATATAAGAATGTCAATTTCACCTTTTCAAAATTTTCCAACTAATTTATTAATAAATCCACAATGAAACACACAAAAACGTAATAAAAGTTTACGAGCGACTGTCGTGTTTGCTTTCCAAATAAGGAGAATTAATTGAGATGAGTGGTAATACTCGGTACGTGATTTCGCGCACGTAACGCCCTGATCCCTTCGATCCTTCGTACGGCGTGGTCGTGTCCTTCAAAATTGAATGAATTCAAATGATTGATAAAAAGGTTTCGCTGGAACGCCCGGCTATCTCAGTCCGGAGGTGCTGAAGAAGGAGCCATACGGAAAACCAGTCGACATATGGGCGTGCGGTGTCATACTGTACATTCTCCTGGTCGGTTATCCGCCCTTTTGGGACGAGGATCAGCATCGGCTCTATGGACAGATCAAGGCCGGATCGTACGATGTATGTATACGATTTATTTAGCTTCTTTTAGCTTTCTATACCAACATTTGCACAACTTGAAGAAAAACGATACGTTAAAAAAATAATTTATTGAAAAAATTCTATATATTAAATTTATTGAGAACAACACTTTCTGTCGATTTTTTACATTTACTTGTGTAATTATCTCATTATCTGTATATAAAGAATTATAACTAACGTTTTTACGTTTGTTTCGTGTATAGTATCCGAGTCCAGAATGGGACACCGTCACGCCGGAAGCCAAGAACCTTATCAATCAGATGCTGACGGTGAATCCAGGAAAGAGGATCACTGCCAGCGAGGCACTGAAGCATCCATGGATCTGCGTAAGTTTATCTTATCGAGGCAAACAATTTCGTTCAAATTTATATTACACGTTTACATAATTCAGAGAATAACTTAATCATATTAGAATATTAGATCGTATCATGTTAGATTACTAGCAAAGAGATCTTATTGCACTCGAGTATTGCATTTCTACATCTATGTGATACTACGTAATGTATCGTACGTCACATGTATATATGCAATTTAATACATTAAAATATGATAGTTATTTAAATTGGATAGATGAAAAATGTATATAGATTGATAAAATAACGAGATATACATATATACTTCTATCGATAATAATAACACAAATCAAATGGACAACAACCGTTTGTTTTTTATATTCTCAAGCAATATTATTATTCATGTTGACATAGCTTGTCTCTTTTCTGTATAGAATTTTGTTTTTAGCGAAACGCGTGCGAACTTAAGATTTAATCTCGAGTAACTTGAATCATTCTCTTTGAACGATGCCTGATATCGTCTCCTGTTTACTTTGTGTTTCAGCAACGTGAGCGTGTTGCATCTGTGGTGCATAGACAAGAGACCGTGGATTGCTTGAAGAAATTCAATGCAAGGCGCAAGTTAAAGGTGAGTTTCTCACTCAAAAGTTTTGTCCTATGTATACGTTTA
Organism: Trachymyrmex cornetzi; assembly: GCF_001594075.2. Taxonomy (NCBI): domain Eukaryota; kingdom Metazoa; phylum Arthropoda; class Insecta; order Hymenoptera; family Formicidae; genus Trachymyrmex; species Trachymyrmex cornetzi. The sequence continues at coordinate 92,266 of NW_017300278.1, forward strand.
TTTAATATGATTACGTATCATTGCCTTAAATTTCACTGTATCTGCCTGACAATTATACGATTTCGGAATTTTCCATTATAAATTCGTGGTTTGTTATTTAAATGGCTCGGCTATTTCAAAAAACCAGTTACTGGGCAATAAATAAAAATACATTTCTCTATTTTTACGTGAAACAATAAAATTTTAAATAAAAACTGAGACTTTTCATGGATATACGTTTACGTCAATTTAAGTGTTTAAAAATATAAAATACACTTTATACTCATTCGGATAAACAATCGTTTTGTTATCTTCCGTAATTTTACCGTTTCCAATGTTACATTTGTCTTAATTAGTAATCGGATTGTATTTAATCCAAATAATCGTTAAATCATGAGATAAATGGAAATTGAAATTCGCAAGAGGTTCATTTCGGGAAATATATATAGGTATAGGAATATTGTACAGGTATAGGGGAGAGGGAGAATGGTATAGGTACGAATATAGGCTTTTATGAGAGAGTTGTCGAGAGATTTGTCGAAATTTGTTTGATTCGCGATTATCAATTGCTAATTTTATAGTTCACGGAAATGTATGACGGTAATCGCGCCGTAAATTCTCATTCTCGCCTGCCGCAAAATCTCATATATTAGCTCCGGCCATTTACAAATGCAAATTCCATTATGTCCGCTTATCACATTGCGGTCTGGATTGCGTCCGTGCAGAGCTGCGGATGTTAGTAACATCTGTAAAATTAGAACGTCATGACGCATCGTGGCCGGAGGTATTGTAAATTCTTATCAATTCTTTCTCGGGAGGCATCGTCGAATGAGTCAATTTCGTGAAATATACATTGTATAGCATTTCAAGAAATCTGCTAAACTTGTTAAAACGTAAATTATGTATGTGAAAAATATCTCGAAGAAGAAAAAATTTTGTATACATAAATTTTATTTTTTGCAATAACATAGTTCTGTGTAACACAGTTCTACGTAATTCTTTTTTATTGATAAATAATTAATAAAAATTGTAACTTTTATATCTATTTACGGTCATAAAATTGTAGTATACTAACCTTTCAATATTAAAACAACCGACATTTCGAGTGATTTATGATTTAGAGAAGTAATTGAAAAGTGAAAAAAATTAGTGAAGAATTTGGAAAATTTTTAAAGCAAAATGATAAGCTGTCGATTCGATCAAGGATCGATGACGTCTCCCTACCTAGTCGTTCCTACGGTACTGTTCGACAAGTCACTGACGATTAAACGATGGCACGCATCGAGCAGTACGACTCCACTTGTCGTTGCAATCGCTGCACTCTTGACGCGGTGTACGAGAGCAGAGAGTGCCGCTTTTGTATCAGAGCCACGTGTGTTATAACGTTCGTTCGCTGTTATCGGAATGCGTCGAAAACTTGAGGCATGTGCGAGGACAACGCGTATCCCTGTCAAAGGATTTCGATTTAATTGACTGTGAAACAGAATACAAGAAACTCCGCGAAACATTAAACATTTGTAAAGATGGACATCGGGAAGAACTTGAAAAATTCAATTATCTCTTAAATTTCATTTGATTTCATTGATTTTGTCGAGAATTAGCGTATAAGTGAGCAGTGCGATTTATAATATTTTTTTTCAGTACAATTAATTGTAATTCTTGTTCTGACGATTATATAGTTGATGACATTTACAAATTTTTTTTAGATACAGAATTTCGCAAACGCGAACTCTAATAACTTTTTATAATACATATATTTATTTTAACCCGGCGCAATATGATCCGAGACATTTTTAAACATCTGTATTTTCTTACATACTTTGTAGATTGTAATTAACCGCCCGGTAACTTGAGCTAAGACTTTCTAAAACCATTGTTGACATTGCAAGAATAGACCAAAAAAATATATGATAGGGTTATCATGATTCACTTCAACGTCCGTGTAACATTTTAGCACCACAATGACTCCGGGTTAATTGTCACTGTAATTTACTCCTTTAAATTATTATTATATGTATTTTTTGTCTCTACGCCAAAGTTTTTATCATTTAAATTTTCGTATATTGTATTTGTATGTTGAGCTAGAAGTTTTAAAGGAAAATGTATCTCAAATTTCATATTTTATCAAAATTACGCGGATTTTAATTAATTTTAATGTTCATAAAAATATTATATATTAATCCAATTGTCTTTATTAAATGTGGATCATAAAGATTCATATACCATTTGCTTTTTTAATGTAAAACTACGCTTAGTTGACTACAGCAATGTTTATTTAATTGGAACATTGGTTAGGTTGGTCTGTAAGAATTATATTACGAGTGTAAGTTACGAGCAGAATCGGATACGCAATTTCGACCTATTTCTTCATGCTTACAGTCTCAATTGAACGATATAATCACGACAACACTCGTAGTAGTCGTTCAATGTCCGAACAAAGCGCAAAGAAAACGTTTCATTATTTGATATGAACGACGACGTATGAACGGTTATTAAACGTCCAACAATAATGGCTCGCAATCGCGATTACACAACACGTGCACAAGTCTTATCGTTTATGTGCTTAATATCGTACATATAGTTACTATGGTTAATATGGTAACATACGTAATATGGTTATACAATTCAATAGCGTTAATAATATCGGGAATAAAGTATGTTTCTTTGTAAACGAGGAAAAAAGTATTGGCTTTTATAGAAAGATATTGATGTTTCAATATTAGAAAAATCTCATTATGTATATTATTTTGTAAAAATTTAATTAAATAATTTTTTTATGCATGTGGGTGTGTCGGTCGAATATTATTTTTGATATAAAATAATGAAGAGATATTAGGTATTACATTTGCCAAAACTATAAATTGTAATTTCGTATACCAAATGGATTTTAATGTCGTTGGAAAACAATATTACTATAATGTTTAATAGATAATTTTCATGCGTTCAGATGAAAATAATGCATTTCGAAACCGGGTCGAATCACATTAAAACTTGCTTCTCTCGCGAATGTATGTACTTGATATCGTTATCTTAATAACAGTCGACGACAGCAAGCGCGTAAAATCGATCAAGTTCATGTTCCTCTATACTCTTGCGTGACGTAATTATAATTGGGTACCTAGGTTAATTATATATAACATTTATTCAGTCACGACGATCATATTTTTTGCGCGAGGTTGCCTCTGTGAGAATCAAATATCACGGCAAACCAATTATCAAGCTCTTCCATAATGAAATGAATGAGTGGCTGGTAACTTCATAAGTATTTGAAAATTGTAATTTCAATAATACTACCAATAATATCTTGTTTCTTTTTAATTTTTTCATTTATAATTGTTTATTTATATTCTATAAAATAATAAAGACAAAATATAATTTTGAAAATAAATACTTCTTTTTTATATTAATTGGTAAAAAATTATTTCGTTGTTGATCGGTGAAATCGATGTGCAATCATATAATAATGATAGAATTATCTCTTGTTTTACATGGCGTGATAAAGATAGAAAAGTTTTTTCCTCGTGATTTTAGCGCAACAATAATGATTGGATTTTGTCAAAATTATGCAATAACAATAGATAAATCCATGTTTATATAAAACAGTATAATTAGAAAATTTTGTAATTTATATTATAATTTACATTACTTGACTTGGAAAAATTGATATTGCGGTTTCTCTTTTGTCACAAAAGACAAATTACCTTATAATTATCAATTTATATTCATTACTAGAGACTCAATGAATTTTGAGACACGAGGTCTTGCTCTTCTATCGTGTTTCTTCCAGTTTTATATCGAAATCATAGTAGGGAACTCGCGTTAGAGACAAGTAATCAGTCAAGCACATAGACATGACAGGGACGTCGAAGCAAACCAGCTGAATACTGATTAAATCCTGACTCATAAAAGTGCAAATGCCCAGTGAGGAAGTTTAATGACACCCTCCGCTTGTTCGTTCGTTTGTTCTCGCGCAGATTGAGACATGTAAGCACTGAGGAATAAATTTATGTTGTATAGACAATAGGAGGCAACCGTGTCCGAGGTAATGAAATTTTAATCACTGTCAGTTTGACATCTGGCAACATGCTATCATTCGCCTCAGCGTTAGGTACGGTGAAAGTATAACGAATATCGATAATACGACATTTTCACGATATTTATATTGTGTTTGTTATATACAGGATGACATAGAATTATTTAGGACTGCGAAACATTTTGTGTATTAAGTATAACAACGTCCATCGATTTACACAGGTCGAATGATTTTCAATTAGCGTTCTCTGTTACTCTATATATTTCTAAAAGTAATAATACGGATAGAGATTGATGTAGATCAAACGATGAAAGGAGAGAAATGTTTCAGTTTTTGTGTGAAAACGCTTTTATATTGTATTATGACAAAAACGGAATATCCGTTTTAATATGGAATAGTTTGGTAAAACAAAAAGTAAAAATTAATTGTTTTACCTTTCCTCTAAAAGAATTACTATTTGTTTTTAATTCAATTATTGATATATTATTATTCTTCGTCGTAATATTCTTAATTAATGTAAACGCATTAAAAAGTGTGTGACCAATTATGCGCAAATTCATATATAGGGGAGAAAAGTAACACGGGACAATAGTAACATCGTCAATATTTCTTAAACTATAACAGATATATGTATTAAGTATTAAACTTAATTCCTATCGCTCGCTACTAGAGGGCTCTGCCTCCAACGCTGACGAGTTTCGACGATGAAGTCACATGTCTTTTGTAGTTTAGACAT